>NC_079212.1:20149945-20312445 GCF_029633865.1 Lampris incognitus | reverse complement strand
TTTTTCCTCATCTGAATGTAGGGTCTGAGTACGGGGGCGGGGGGGGCGTTGTACAGCACTGACATTTATTCTGTTGTGTGTATCTGTTGGATACAGAGGACTATTCGGTGCCAGAGAGCTCCCTTTGAAAAACAAACAAACAGAGGTTTACTTCAGCGCACTTTTAGTTTGCATGTTTTAAACTAGAAACGAGCAAATTGTATTTTTATTTTACATTTGTCATACTTGCAAAATGGTAAAATTAAGAACAGCGTACTTAAACTTTACTTTCACTTTTACACTTGTATATTTCTGTCCCAAAGAAGAATGTAAAAGTATATAAGTACATTTCAGTTCCCCAAATAATACTTTTTTTGTTCTTAAGTATACTTAAAAAAACGTAAAATATATACAATTTTTTCTCGAGGGTTTTACAGTCACCTAACACTCTCTAACAAATGTTTATTTGAATAATAAAGAACGTAATGTGAGGCTGATTTGTAATTCAGGGCCCATACAAATAAAACGATGTATTTGAGAGGCGCATGCACCGCCTGGCTCTTCAGCGCCATTGTGCTCGCAGCTCAGCTGTCAATCAGAGCTCGTTGCAGCAGCTGTTCCCAGGTCAGTCGTTGTGAGTCCTATAAGAAGACGACCGTGTTTCTCTGGCAGCTGCATGTGACCTCAGGCTTTCTCCACTGAAACCACCGCAAGAAACAAATAAAGCTTTGCTCAACGGCACTCCAGGTAAAGTTACGGCAGGTTATTTTGGAGTAATCCGGGGAGTGACATGCCGGTGTTCGTAGAGGACCCAACTCAATTTCCAAATCCAGACTCAAGTCGGACCTGATCGCCCACAACGTCACTTTGCCACCTGGTGAGAGCAAAAAGGAGGTGTACGTTGAGTTGTATCTGAAACACATCAATCCGAAAAGCGAGGCCGATTTCTCCAGCGACGAAGAGGAGCCGGTGCACGATGTCGTCGTAAGTGTGAATTTACAACCGACTGTGGCGTATATCCAGTTGAATGTTTACCGTTTTTCTTCTTCTTTGATTTTTTTAACCCGCAGCTTGCATCCCTGACGTTGCATTACTGCCACAATTGTTTTAATTCGCTCGCAGTGCTGAGTTTAAAAAATGACGCTTTCTTGCTGCAGCGCACCAATCCAGTGAGAGCCATGTGATGGTCCTTACCAATCTGATAGCCCCAACAAAATGGTTGAAATGGCCACGGTGATTTCACCATTTTCCTTTTGCAAACATTTTGGTCTGGTTAAGAACTAGCAACTACAAAGTTTGTTTCCTGGGAACTTATGCTTAGCATGGCTCTTTGAAACAAAAAAAAATAAATAATCGAGTGTTGTTTTATTTGACCGTTGCTGTACTCGTATAACGCTTCAGTTTGTACTTTTAAACTTGTTGAATACTTGATACGCTTGCAAAAGTAGGCTGAAACTTGGCCTTTAAATGACTTTGACTTGATAGTTTTTTTACATTTAAAAAAAAACTTGGTGTACTACCACGTGTGCGTTATGGATGATGCCGTGTTAGACGGTAGTAACCGAGCACACAATTCCAAGGTGATGGCCTTTGCAGCTGCTGTGAACACATTTGAACTGAACTGATATCCTGCAAGGTCAGCAGCTGTAAAGTTGGCCACAAGCCTGCGTTGGGGGTGGGTACAGTTCAATCTGGGTCACTCACTGCCATGTGGTATCGTTGACTACTACCCCACTGGCTGTATGCCTGGTATAGACTTACATGTGGGACGTTTTTGTGTGTGTGTGTGTGTGTGTGTGTGTGTGTGTGGGGGGGGGGTTGCCTCTCCATCACTGTTGCATACTCTTCACACCTGTCAGGGTAATTTATTTCTGCAAGGAGCTGAATGCAGTGCTGAGGCCGACTGAACTCCGTCTAAAGTTGTTCTTGTAATGTGGGATGTAGCCCCCCCCCCCCGACTCTGTATTTTGTGTCAGTTGTGTGTGTGTGTGTGTGTGTGGATCACGAAGGAACATAACTGTGTGGGAGCCAGCCCTTAAACACCAGCTGCACCTATAGCCTCCATGTGCCCTTTTAACCATTGGCATTTCTCTTGCTTAATACCCTGTGGTGAGCAGGGCTCTATTATGATATGTGGTCATTTATTGTTTACCTCAGGAAACGGGACAAGAGAAGGATCCACAGATGCCGGACCCAGGTAGACTGACTGATGATGATGATGGACTCAAGGCCACGCATCATCCACAGATGCCAGACCCAAGTAGACTGACTGATGATGGACTCAAGGCCATGCTTCTCAAACATGGGGTGAAAACTGGACCCATTGTTGGTGAGGATTTTCACAATATGTTGTCTTAAACTTCATTTTTACTGTTATTTTAAGAATGATGCACATGTTCTCTGGACTGCATGGTTGTGTTAAAAATTCAAGCTGCAGTACAGCACTTTGTATTACAGTACAGACAGCAATGTCCACACTTTCAGCATTTACAGTATTCCAAATTTTTGTAAAGGTCGGAGGGGTGATGTTTAGGACTTTCTCAGTTGAAATGAAATAAGACTTCTCCAATGCAAAACATTCTTACCAGATGTCACTTATAAAACTATCTGCAGTACCATCTGCAAAGACATTACATCTGGTTCCAAAACTGAGCAGAAAAATTTGGCCATATCAAATTCAAACATTGATGTAGTTACTGATGCAAGTTAGATTTTTTTTCTGCTTCTTAATTGTATCCCAATGCACAACGTCCATTTATGTGAATAGCAGGCCTGTTCCTCCTGTATTGCCATCTGAAATGAATAACACAAGCGGTCATGTAATAAAGTGACTCGGTGTAAGCTGAAGGCTGTTTGTTCCTGTGCTAGACTCCACCAGAGCACTGTATGAGAGGAGGCTTAAGAAGCTGCTTCAGTCCGACACCAAACCCACACTGAACGGTACAGGTGATGCCGCCCTGTACTCCGACAGTGAAGAAGAGGAAGAAGAGGAGGAGGAAGAAGAAGAAGAGTCAGGTGGGATCGTAAATGTACTTGTGATGTCTTTGCAGATGATACTTTAGATAATCACCAGCGTTTACATTGTGCTATTTTCTGTTCGACTTGTCCAGGTTCAGAGTTAGTGGAAGAAGAAACAGAATCCCAATTGGAAAAGGTCCACCAGGACAGCAACCAGGTGAGTGAGGTATCCTCTACGATATTGACGTATGCTGATAAATGGTCAGAAATGTGCTCAAATCTGTGGTATTCGTTTTACTTGTTGAAATTATAGGTTAACCTCCCAATCCCCACTGTATTTGCTCAGAAATGCTTTGTAAACGAAAGAAAAACTGTACCTGCAGCGCCTCTCTGTGGTCATAGTGTAACTGCAGTTTTTAGTTTGGAGATGTTGAGTAGCGTTTATCAGATTGATGTTTGTTGTTTTTCACAGAGAAAATGGCAATTTCAGAATGCTGATTATTACAATAAATGCTTCTTACCCTCTTCAAGATTGGTAAATCCAACATTGTAAATGTACACACAATCCCATGATCAGGTCCCCCCCCCCACCTTGTGTAACTGACATGTGTTATGTGTTTGATGGGATTGCCGTGGCTCTCCCGTAGCGTGCTCATTCTTCTGAACAGTGGGAACAGAGGCCCATGAGGAATGCAGGGAATGTGGTGGAGTCATCATCAGAGCGGGGTCAGACTCACCGCCCACAGATTCCCACTCAGCTTAGTAGCACCTTATTTGCAGATCAGCCTACTGGATTAGGATCGGGGGTATGCTGAACCCACTTCACCCTCTCTTCTAAGCCTCAATTACTGTTAAAGCTGAAGTCTTTGAATGTTCTCCGTTAAGTCATTACATATTTTATCCATTTGAAACGTGATGACACTGGTGATTCTGTTGGACAGACAGCCAATAACGGTATTGTCATGTAGTTGGATGTAGGGGGCAGATTGAAATAGACCTGTTGACACTGATTTTATGGGACTACAAACAAGGCGTAGCAGCCATTGTGGCTGGTGTACTGTCAGCTCAGCAGTAAACAGTTCACACCCTTGTAAAAATGGATCCTGGGGCCAAAGCTAACACAGCCAGTCTGATGTATTACAAACTACATCAAACTATATGAGAACACTGTTGTACATCTTCCATTGGTGTAAGGATTCGATGGCGAGTGGCTTTTTCGTTCGGTTTCCAATGATGACTTGTGTATTAAACTTAACCTCCACAGGCTCCATCTGTTGCAGTTTCATCAGTGATACTGGACTCCTCTACTTGCTCCTCTTCACATTTCAGCATCGTCAAGATGGTGGAGAAGGGAAGTCATTCTCATACTAGTATTTGGGGCCCACTGTCTAGAGTTTGAAAATAATTTTAGCCCATCATTGCATCTCAGTCGGTGTTGTAACGGCTGAAGCACTGAGTTGAGTAATGCACCTTTTTGCTGTAACAACAGATGGAGCGTCGGAACCTTCCCTCCTCTGATACAGTCACAAAGAGTAGCTGGAATAAGGGCACCAAACTACCCAGCAGGGTCAGTGATGCTCTCACACCTCCGCCATATTTACTCAGTCTAAATTTTGGTGGTCATTACTTAGCTTCACATGGCTCAGGCTATGTTGTCTGGTACTGAGGAGATACTGTACACCAAAGATGTATCATTAACAGGGCATCCTGGTGGCGTGGTGGGCTTTTCCGTTGCCTACCAACACAGGGCTCGCCGGTTCAAATCCCCGTGTTACCTCCGGCTTGGTCGGGCGTCCCTACAAACAGTTGGTCGTGTCTGTGGGTGGGAAGCCGGATGTAGGTATGTGTCCTGGTCACTGCACTAGCGCCCCCTCTGGTCAGCCGGGGTGCCTGTGCTGGGGGGGGGATAGCATGATCCTGCCACACGCTACATCTCGCTGGTGAAACTCCTCACTGTCAGGTGAAAAGAAGTGACTGGCGAGTCGATGTATCACAGGAGGCATGTGGTAGTCTGCAGCCCTCCCCAGATCAGCAGAGGGGGTGGAGCAGCAACCAGGACAGCTCAGAAGAGTGGGGTAATTGGACAGATACAGTTGGGGAGGAAAAAGGGGGGAAAATGTATCATCAACCCTAACAGAAAAAAAACATGAATTTTCGATTCAAGTACACATGGTTCACACGTGTACTGGATGTTATCAAGTGTGGGGCACGTGTTCAGGGCACGTTAACATAAAAATGTTCTATTGGTTCCACATGTTACATTGCATGGAGGTACTTTGTCACATGACAGTGTTCCAAAACCACACATTTACCAGGTGCAAAGCACATTTCCCACACATTGCCAATGTGATTTTTATCATGTCATGGGATTTTTTATTTCATTTTTTTTGGGGATTTTCCACATGTGAAATTCATGGCTGTTGTCTCGTTTTCTCAGCTTAACATGCCAAAGGACTATAGACACACCACCAAGAATCAGTTTCTGCACAGGATTCCCAAGGCCAACCCTTCCCAAGTGGAAATGCCGGCACATGCTTCTTCTCACTCACTTTGTTTCCTTTAATTTAATCACTTTTTTAGGGTGCGTGCAAAGTCTACAGGATGCACATGTGAAGTGGTTGATATGACTTTCATTATTGTGAAAGCAATTTTTTAAACCACACTGAATCCAAGCCAGAAAATTAAAATGTCACCTGTGCATCTACAAAATTAAGTAACCCTTCTGGTGAAAGGTTAGAAAGTATGGCACAGACTTGTATTTTCAACGTTGTCTGTCGTGATTCATGCACAGTCTTGCACAAGAGCTGTACTTAAGCTCACAATTTATCAATCTGTTTTTTCTCCACTGAGGTGACTGGACTTCCTTTCTCTGTCATACACTGGTAACTGGCACATGGAAAGTATCTTTTTTTCTGTTTTGTCTGTTGTTTTTTAATAATTGATGCTTTTTTATTTTCTAGCTTCCGGAAGAGCCTGAGACAGATGTTCTTAAGGAAATGTTTCCAGACACCACTCCCTCGCCGACTGGCATCACGTAAGTACAACACCCAGAATGCTAAAGTAGAGGAGACACAAAATATTCACCCTTCTTTTGGGGTTTTCGAAAGGTTTTTTTTTTTGTCTTTTTTCAGCCAAGTACAAAAATATACAGGAATTTTGCACTGGTGCAGAGACCGGTTGATAGCTCGTGTTGTACACAGCAAACACTTGCAAAAAGTATAGCACTGAAAGATTCCCAGCTCAACAAGACATTTGGATATCATGTTTAGTCTTGAAATCTCTTTTTATAAACATGACACATGGTTTCACTTGTTTCCAATGCATTTTCGGCCTGTTGTAGGAAGTTCGTCAAACCTGACATGTTTGTATGCACTAGATAAGGTACTCATGGTCAAAATTGTTTTACAATAGGGGGCGTCCGGGTGGTGTAGCGGTCTATTCCATTACTTACCAATATGGGGATCGCTGGTTCGAATCCCCATGTTACCTCCGGCTTGGTCGGGCGTCCCTACAGACACAATTGGCCATGTCTGCGGGTGGGAAGCTGGATGTGGGTGTGTCCTGGTCGCTGTACTAGCGCCTCCTCTGGTTGGTCGGGGCACCTGTATGGGGGGAACTGGGGGGGGGGGATAGCGTGATCCTCCCATGCGCTACGTCCCCCCTGGCGAAACTCCTCACTGTCAGGTGAAAAGAAGCGGCTGGCGACTCCACATGTATCGGAGGAAGCATGTGGTAGTAGTCTGCAGCCCTCCCTGGATCGGCAGAGGGGGTGGAGCAGTGACTGGGACAGCTCGGTAGAGTGGGGTAATTGGACGGGTACAATTGGGGAGAAAAAGAGGGGAAAAAGTGTTTTACAATTACAGAAGCTGTCTCGAAGTCTACATGCTACAAAGTTAAACTTCAGATAGTCATAAAATTTGATGCATGATTGCAATTTATTTGCATTCATCACAGACTGAAGATATTTAACAAAAGCAAACATGGCATGTGTAAAAAAAATGTGGGTATCCTTCTGAGGGGATTTATTACAAGACTCAGACTCAGAAAAGGTGAATTACTTGTTAGAACCTTAGTTACTACCAAGGGTGAATCTTCACTCAAATCACCTCCTATGTTTTTAATCTATCAGACTTAAAATGTTGTTTTCTTAGGTTTCAATAATAACCATTGCCATCTCTATGCAGCTATCTAAAGAATTAAATATAATCAGCGTTTATAAATTTAGGAGAGGGTTATAAAACACTCCAAATGCCTCCAGGTAGCGACGTCAGCGGTTTAAAAAGCTTATTAAGAAATGGAGCTTGACATAACAGCCCAAGTTATGGCAAGATGTGAAAGACCAAGAAAAATCTCTCATAGATGTACAGAAGCAGTATAGTTAAACTGGCACAAGAGGAGTCTAGAACACAATACAACAATGGTCTGTTATCAGTTAGATGGAACAATTCCTATGAAAATTTCTATTTCATCATGAAAGTCAGAGTACTAAAGATTAGTCAGTCTCGATGGCTGGAAATCATTTCAGATCAATGTGCTGCAGACTGATTTTAAAATGTCAAGATGTGGAGGAAAAGGCTGAGGATGGCAAGAAACACAACTGACCATTACTCTGCCACTTGGATCCAACTACTCACTAGACAATTTAACACAAATAAATGCATGAAAGCAAATTATACACACATTATATATATATATACCAGGAGGCCGGAAGGGTTGGCGCTCGTGGAAGCAAAAACTCAGGTGTGGGAGGAGTTCGCTGAGGCTATAGAGGAGGACTTTCGGTTGGCCTCAAGGAAGTTCTGGCAAACCGACTCAGGAAGGGGAAGCAGGGCTTGACTCAGGCTGTGTTCAGGCGGGGAGGGGAACTATTGACCTGGACTGGGGATGTTGTTGAGTGGCGGAAAGAACACTTTGAGGAGCTCCTGAACCCGGCCAACATGTCCTCAGTGGAGGAGGTAGAGTCTGAAGACTCAAGGGAAGCCCCACCCATATCCCCGGCAGAGGTCTCTGAGGTAGTTAAAAAGCTCCTCGGTGGCAAGGTGCCAGGTGTGGATGAGATTCGCCTGAGATGCTGAAGGCTCTGGACATTGTTGGGCTGTTTTGGTTGACACGCCTCTTCAGTGTCAACCAAGTGTTGTGTCGGGGTTAGGGACAGTACCTGTGGAGTGGCAGACTGGGGTGCTGGTTCTCATATTCAAAAAGGGGACCGGTTGGGTGTGCTCCAATTATCGGGGCATCACATTGCTCAGCCTCCCTGGGAAAGTCTACTATAGGGTGTTCGAAAGGAGGCTCCGACCAATTGTCGAACCTCGGATTCAGGAGGAATAATGTGGACTCTATCCTGGCCGTGGAACAACGGAACAACTCCTTACCCTTGCGGAAGTGCTGAGGGGGCATGGGAGTTTGACCAGCCAGTCTACACGTGTTTTGTGGACTTGGAGAAGGCTTATGACCGTGTACCCCGGGGCACTCTGTGGGGGGTACTGTGGGAGTATGGGGTACCGGGGCAGTTGCTACAAGCCATCCAGTCCTTGTATAACCAAAGTGAGAGCTGTGTCCGCATCCTTGGCACAAAGTCGAACACATTTTCAGTGGGTGTCAGACTCCGCCAAGGTTGTCCCTTGTCTCCGATTCTGTTTGCGATATTCATGGACAGGATCTCAAGGCGCAGCCAAGGTCAGGAGTGTGATGATGTGGTTTTGTTGGCTTCATCAGAACGTGACCTCCAGCGTGCACTGGGGCGGTTTGCAGGCCATGGTTCTCTACCGGACAATGGTGGATTGCTCTCTCCGGGTTGGGGAGGAGTTGTTGCCTCAAGTGAAGGAGTTCAAGTATCTTGGGGTCTTGTTCACGAGTGAGGGTAGGATGGAGCGGGAGATTGACAAGTGGATTGGTGTAGCATCAGCAGTAATGCGGACGTTGTACTGGACCATTGTGGTGAAGGGAGCTGAGCCAGGAGGCAAAGCTCTCAATTTATCAGTCAATCTTTGTTCCAACCCTCACCTATTGTCATGAGCTTTGGGTAGTGACTGAAAGGGTGAGATTGTGGATACAAGTGGCTGAAATGAATTTCCTCCTTAAGGTTTCTGGGCTCAGCCTTAGGGTGAGGAGCTCGGACATCCTCAGGGAGCTTGGAGTAGAGCCGCTGCTGCTTCACGTTGAAAGAATCCAGTTGAGGTGGTTCAGGCATCTGATTAGGATGCCTCCTGGGCGCCTTCCTTTGGAGGTTTACTGGGCACAGCCAACTGGGAGGAGACCCCGGGGTAGACCCAGAACTCGCTGGAGGGACTACATGTCCAGTCTGGCCTGGGAACGCCTTGGAATCCCCCAGGAGGAGCTAGAGGGTGTTGCTAGGGAGAGGGACGTCTAGAGTGCCCTACTTGGCTTGCTGCCACCGCAACCCGACCCCTCAGAAGCGGCTTATTATGAATGAATGAATGAATGAATGAATATATATGTATATATATATGAAATCAAATATATGTCCGTGTATCATTTCAAGTGTCTCCTGACCTTTTTTTTTTATATTCCCCCTCTGACCCTTGACCCGGAGGCACAGTGGCGCGGTGGTTAGTGCAGTCGCCTCACAGCAAGAAGGTCCTGGGTTTGAGCCCCGGGGTAGTCCAACATTGGTGGGTTGTCCCAGGTCGTCCTCTGTGTGGAGTTTGCATGTTCTCCCCGTGTCTGCGTAGATTTCCTCCAGGGGCTCCGGTTTCCTCCCACAGTCCAAAGACATGTAGGTCAGGTGAATCGGCCAAACTAAAAATTGTCCCTAGGTGTGTGTGTGTGTGTGTGTGTGTGTGTGTTGGCCCTCTGATAGCCTGGTGGCTTGTCCAGGGTGTCTCCCCGCCTGCTGGAATAGGCTCCAGCATCCCCGCGAGCAGGATAAGCGGTTCAGATAATGGATGGTCCCTTGACCCTCATCTAATCACCCATGAGGTCACTCCCCTTGCCCAGTCTACATGCACCATTCATGAATGGCATCTACATGATTCTTTAACCCCTTTAACGTCTTGTGTAGTTATTTTAACTAAGACTTATTTTGTTGTTGATACTTTCTGTACACCATTGATCATTATTTAACTTTACAGTTAAACACACTGCCATTAATATGTGTCATTAAATATTTTTAATGAACCGACTAGTTTTGGTCTGTATGTTGACTGTTTACTTTGAACAACTAAATAGGACTTGATATGTTTTTTTTTTGTTTTTTACCTGAGCTGCATGTTATTTTTAAGAAAATAAAACCTTTCCTGCTGCGCTGGCTGTATTATGTGCTGGGCTTTGTGTGGAAGCCAGTGAAAACCAGTATGGGAGGGGTCGTAAGAAGAATGAATTCAACTAAATATCAATAAATCCTCGAGGTCAACTTTTGAAAGGGCTATGTGTAATACTTACAATGTTGAGCCCTGTTTCAGGAATGTAAATCAAAACTATACATTTTTGAATGCAGAGATTTGGGGTGTGTGTGTGTGTGTCGGGGGGGGGGGGGTTCATATAGAACATAAAATCAGCTCCAAACGACTTAGAGGAAGGAAAGATGAAGGTTTTAGAATGTGGCGTTCACATCCTCAAGACTTAAAGCTTAATATTAGTGAAATTCTGAGGCTGGTTAAATCTAAAATGTGCAATGCAACCAAGGCAACCTAAGATTATTTCTGAGTTTGCTTTGCAAGAGTAGGGGAAATTTCTCAAAGCAAGAGCTGGCTGCAGTAAATGTTTTTTATTTTCAGCAGATGCAAACAAAAGGGAATGAATTTTCCAGAAATACGTCATGTTTTATTTTGTAAAATGTAGAGGTCAAGTTCTGTTAGTTTAATAATTCCTTTGACCAGAAGTGCTCCAACTTTGCATGACTGTATTGAGAAGTACTACGACACCATTACGTGTGGCCCATTGGAGTTGTGTGAATGGCTTTCTTAATATGCTCATCCTGTCGTATTCCAGTGTCACCCGTCGGAGGCCCATCAAGGGTGCAGCAGGGCGACCTATCCAGTGCAAGTACCCAGACATCCCAGCAAGTCCCCTGACACTGGAGAGACAGCAGGTGGAGCGCCGCCTTGCCCCCATCAAGATTCAGATTTTGATGTTCCTCATCGTGGCTTGTCTCCTCTTCCTCATCTACACATACATGGAGTAAACTCATTCAAATCTCTTTTTGTGGGCACTTTGGACAATCTGAGCCTGAGTGCACACAGTGAGGAGGAGCCGTTGCTCCCTTGACAAGAATAGTCCTCCGGTTCACCTCAATCCTCCATGTCGTTTTACGAAGTGAGGTTGTTGGAAGTTAAATTTGTTCATTCTTCTGTGCGTCTCTGCTGCTGTTACAACTTTTCACTAAGCAAACCAGGATGAGCTTGTTTTTGGATGTGTTTTGGGGGGAGGGGGAACCCTACTTGTGTATTTTAACACTTGACTGTGTCTTTGAGGGAGAAAATATGTATTTATTTAGAATTGTGCATTTGTTTCTGAAGCAGGGGACAGACGGTAAGGAGAGACAATCAGTGGTGCAGATATACAGTTAATCCTCAAAGATATCATATACTTTAACATACACAATTTTTGAAAGTCAGTATTTATATGAAAAGTGGGATGTTTTTCTAGTTTCCTAACCACATTGTTTTGATGTGGTGATGCCATTTCAACAGACTAGGGAATTTTTTTGGTATATTTTTCTATGTTTTCGGTGTATTTAAATGGGTATTTATGTAATATTTCTGTTTAGGACCATGTTTCAATAAAGGATGTTTGAGCCATATTGGCCTTCTTGTCTCTGAGTCATAATGGGATTTTCATGTGTCGGGTATATGTGCTTTGCACACTGACTGTTTTATACAGCTAATGTATGTTTATAGTTCTGTCAATTTAAATCTTATTTGTATATGTAATAGGCGCTAAGTGGACAGAGAAAAGCAGTAGCAGATTTACAGTAATGAGGCACTAAATGACTGCACAAGTTATGGCAAGGGTTTATGGCTGCACAATGGTTTCAAAATTGCCCTGGTCAGCTCTGTAAAACGTAATTTTTTCTTCAATGTTTTATTTCTATCGACATAAATGCTTTTTGGAATTTTGCAAAACAGACTGGCAATAACCTTTATATCCATAGGGCGTGTTAGAAAATAGCAGATTTGTAGTTAGCCTTGCAGGACATTAATGACTTGGTTTAAATTTACATGGGCTATAATGTTATGACTGACTGCTTTCAGATCACACATGCTTTGTCAAACAGCAAAAATGCCCACACACAAGTGGAAAATGTAAATTTAAATGCAAAGTAGCATTATCATTTTACAGATTACATTTCAATTTGAATATTGCATGCAGTTTATAACTCATGATCTCACTCGAAATGAGCTACCATCATTCCGTCATTGTAGCTCATTTTGTCATTACACTGCCTACTTGGTGGTTAAGGGTAGCAAAATCTTTCAAAATGTAAATGTATCAGAATGGACCTCTACTCGACTGTTTTTAGGTTAATTTGTGTCAGAATGTGTTTCTAGATGCATAAATGTGGTTAAAACAAGTGTAGCACATTCTTTTAATACCTTAACGTACAACAGAATGTACGGTGGCCTATCTGCCAGGAGGTAGATGTGTATTAAAATGGGTTGCTACTGTCTTGAAGTATCACAGAAAGTTGAATCAGTTCATCTGGACACGTTTACTGGGAATTAACAATAAACGTTGTGTCCAACTGATTCAACCTTCTATGATTTCCTTAAGTGGATCATTGAGCATGCATCAAGACATGTCCCGAAGTTAATTTATATAGACCCTTTTCAAAAAATCTTTTTATGAAAATCTTCCTCCTGCATAATGTGGGCAAAACGAGAAGAAGAACGTCCGGAAGTAAATGATTACCAGAATGCACTTCAACCGACTATGTAAATGAGTGAAAACGAGGGCGTGTTAATGTGTCATTTTCTGCGCATGCGCACACGGCGCTAGTCTGACGGGGGAGCTCCGTTTGTCCGAACAGCAGTAGGTGGCTCTCTAGCTCTACATACAACCTGCGGTTCATGGCCGCAGCGAGCAAGTGACGGGTGATGACAAAATGACTGACAGCGGAACAAAGTTCAAAACACTCAAGTTTTTGAAGATAATTACTTTTAGCATACTGTTTATTGCCACGGTGTTATTTACTGTGGCCGCGATCAGGACGCTGTCGCTGGACGTAAATGTCGGACTTCAGCTCGCGCAGTGGGAGAAAACAAACCTCATCGCGGCTGATATAAACCAGGGACAGAGAGAGGAGCTGCTGTCTAATTTTAAAGGTAGTTTGCGATTTCTTTGTTTAAAATAACATCTGTTGAGAAGTGAGATGTTGCTGTGAACGTTTGCTGTCATTTCATGGCCAACTTGCTCACGTTTTCTTGTCTTGATTCTCACAGAGGCCATCAGGATTCCCACCGTGTCGTTCACGCAAACGGAGCTCAACACCACCGCGCTGCTGCAATTCGACAAACTCTTACGCAAAGGTACACACAAACTGCAGACATTTAACCTTTATTAATCAATATGATGCTAGTTAATCTGCCACTTACGATGACTGCTGAATATGTCATGCGAAACGGAGTAGGCTACAACTGAGGAGGTGTGTGTACCTGTGGCGTAGGCAAAATCAGGTGGGCCTAGTCCGTCCAAGACCAATCATACTTAATAGGTTCTGAAACGAATATGTTAACCCAAAATAGGCCATTACAACTATACTGCCTGAATGCACCACAGTTTAATCTTACAAGCCTTATACATCATCAGAGGCAATGTTACACGCACCTCACACACATGCGCGCGCCTCTACACGAGCTGACAGACACAACAGCATCACTAAGAAAGCGTATGGACAGAGGTACAGACAGGGCCACTGACACCGGGGGAACTCTGGGTCAGTTCTCCTGGGCTCTGGGTCAAGGAAGGGTCCAACTCCCGATGGCTCCCACACCCGCTCAGTCTGCCCACGGAGCGCACGACGACCATATAGACACGTGGGATCAGGTGGGATTGGGGTCCAGACTAGAAAACCGCCCATATGTTGGGGCTGTTTACGGTGCCAGTATGTGTTTTTTTCCCCGTATGATTCTGATGTATAGTATTGTAGCGTTCACCGCTGTAAAGATCACACTTGCAGAATTTACAACCGAACGACGTCTTTATTCTCGCCTGTTGTTGGCCACAGCCACGCCGTACAGATTGCCATTAACTCAACAACCCACTCATGCAAAAAAAACGAAGAACAATAAGTAACCAGACAGCCACACACACACACACACACACACACACACACACACACACACACACACACACACACACACACGTGTTGTGCATGACCGCGCTCATGTTTGTGGTGAATGGTGAACTGAACTTGTAAGAGCCATTCTGGTGGTTCTGTATGTGGTATCTTAGTTCACCACTAGGTGGTAGTATTGTGTGGGTGTGGCTTCCTGGGGTGATTGCACTCCTCACTACAAAAGCATAGGTGTGTTTGTTACCTGGTGGTTGGGTGACGGGGAGCTGACACGGTTTTTACCGCTAAGCTGGGACACAGCACTTCTTCACACTTTTTGGTTACAGTCATGGCTTAGTTTTTTGTTCAACAATAACCTGGATTCCTGCATCGCTACAACAAACCCATCATCTTTCAACTTGGAACAATAATCTGGACAACAGCAGCGCGTCATAACCCAAGGTATCTCCCGCACCCACCCGAGCTCCTAATGTTTGTTTGAATTCGGAGCTACACAAGTAAAAACCTTAGGCTCATGGAAACCAGTCGATTTGCTCTTTGCATCGTGCATGACTGTGATTGTGAAGGTGCCCTGTTTCATGAGAAGTTTGGAAATTGAAAGTAGGCCGATTGATCTCATGTATGGAGTGAATATTTTTTGTTGACACCTATACTTTCTGAGTCCTAGTGCTACCGAGGCTGCATCAGGATATTTCACGAGTCCATCAGCATTTCAGAAGGAAAGGAAATTTACCGGGAACCGACTAACACAAGCCAAAAGGAGGTTTGGTTAGTGCACCCGCGTATTTATGTTTTTGTCTGTTGAATGGAGCTGAAATAAGATGATGTGAAGCCCGCTACGGTAGCCTTCTTCAATGGTTGTTTTGTGGATACAATTTTTCCAAAAGTAGGCTAAAGCCGATTGCAATGTGCTCATTGAAGATGGATTCTTGCCTTCTAATTCATGATGTCAAGGAATGTTGAAATGAAATGTGGATACTTACCCTCTGATTGTTGATCAATTGAGCGATTGTTTTTTGAGTGAAGAAAAATCCACCGACTGTCAAACTCAGTGCGCATTGAAGCGTCTTAAAGTGACAGTACACATTTTTGAAAATGGGTGACAAATCCAAGGATAAACCTGTGAATGCTATGCAAAAGCCTGCCAATGAAGTGTCTGACAATATTCCTGAAACAAGTGTTGAAAATGTTGATGTACATAATATTGGGAGAGTGCTTTCAAATGAGCCAGAGGCTACTAACAAAAGGCTAAGAAAGCCTACTGAAAAGGGGTTGGCTTTGATTGTTGAGAGGTTGCAAAAGGACAGAAACAAATGTTTCAAAAGGGTGACCAAATTGCAAATTGAAATCAAAGAGCTCTTGGGGTGTCTGGTATCCAAAGAAAATGTGTGTGCTGTGTCAAAGAAAATTGAAAAGGTTAAATCCCTGTGTGAAACTGGCACTGAACACCATAACACATTGATCAATGAGTTTTGTTTACCTGAGGAAGATAAGGGTAAACAGGAGGCATACTTTTGTAAAATAATGGACCGCAATAAAGGTTTTATTGAACAAGTGAACATGTGGTTGACAGAAAATGAAAATGTGGATGATGATGAACTTGTGAATGATGATGCAGGGGGTCATGTTAATAAACAGGATATTCATGATAATATTCAACCAGCAGATAGTGCATCCAATTTGTCCAGCAAAGTATCTCACTCGACAAGCTCCTCAGGATCTAGCAAGTCTGCTCTGCGTCTGGTTAAGGCAGAGAAAGCAGCGTTACAGGAAAGGGTAGCTGCTCTGGCTAGGAGGCATGACCTAGAGGCACAAGAGGAGAAACTAAGAAAACAAAAGGAACAATTGGAGCTTGACACTGAGCTTGCCGTTGCCGCTGCTAGATTGTCTGTGTTGGAAGGCAGTTCTGTTGGAGGAAAGTCTGCCTCTGATGGGATGAATTCTTACCTGAAAAAAGGACAGAGGTCAGGACTCAATCCGACGGTGAAGGCATTTCAGCCTAAAGGAGAGGCTCTGACTATGAAACATAGTCAGAGCAGGCCACATCCACAAAAGGATACTGGACCACCACACACAACTGTTATGCATCAGCCTCACAATGTTTTCACAGCTTCAACGGTTGCACCCAAAAGGCCAATGCCTACACAGGAAAATGGGCTTCAATCTGTCTGGAGCACCTCAGTGGTGCAAAATGTAAGTAACCCTAATGCCATTTGTGACATCATGCAAAAGCAGAATGAAATCACCACAATGCTGGTCCAACAGCAAATACAGTCGACTTTACCAAAAAGAGAGATGGTTCTCTTTGATGGTGATCCGCTAAAGTGTATGCCTTTCCTCAGAAGTTTTGAGCACTGCGTGGAGGAGAGAACTGGCAGCTATCAGGACTGTTTATATTTTTTGGAGCAATATACACGGGGCCAACCCAGGGAAATGGTCAGAAGTTGTATGCATATGGCACCACAGGAAGGATATGAAATGGCAAAGAGCCTGTTAAAGGAACACTTTGGGAATGAATACAAAATTGCCGTGGCCTACATGGAAAAGGCCTTTAGCTGGCCTGTTATCAAAGTTGAGGATGTTCAGGCACTGCAAGATTTTTCAAGGTTTCTGAGAGGGTGCTGTAACGCCATGATGGAGATACAGTACATGGAGGAGATGAATATCCCATCAAACATGAGGAACATTATCTTGAAGTGTCCATACAAACTGCGGGAGCGCTGGAGGTCCACAGCCTGTGATATCCAACAACAGCGAGGCTATAGGGCCACATTCCCAGACCTCGTGAATTTCCTGGAGAACCAAGTTAGGATTCTCTCTGATCCGTTTTTTGGAAATATTTCCGAGGCTCGACCTGCTGCTCCAGTAACAACACTAAAAAGGAGTAAGCCACCAACCAGGAGCAATCAAGGAAGCAGTTTTGCAACTGCAATTACAGCTACCGACTGTACTATAGACTCTTCCTCCTTATCTTTGTCCTGCCTGTACTGTGAAGAAGAACACGCATTATTCCAGTGTCCAAACCTTATCAAACTCCCTCAAGCGGAGAAGATTGAATTCCTGAAAGGGAAAGCCGTTTGTTTTGGATGTTTGAAGCCTGGTCACATGTCTAGGGAGTGCAAGGGTCGTTTGACTTGTGAAGAATGCAGCTTGAAACACCCCACTCTACTACATGACCCCAACAAGGAGAAGCGGCAGGAGTCAGAGGAAACAGCCAATAATCCGATTATTAAGGCGTGTGTTTCTACTGGGGCCGGAGACGAAGACTGCACTCTGTCCATTGTACCAGTGCAGTTGAAATCTAGGAAAGGAGATAAGGTGCTACGGACGTATGCCTTCTTAGACCCTGGAAGTACGGCGACCTTCTGTACACGTCACGTGATGAGGAGGTTGAATATTCAAGGTACTAGGACCAACATCACATTGCAAACCTTGGGACATGAAACAGTGATGGAAAGTGACATGCTTACAGGTCTGGAAGTGTCAAATTTGGATGGAAATCATTTCTTGGAGCTTCCAGTAACTTTCACACAGGAGAAAATCCCTGTCTCAAGACGTAACATCCCCACTGAAAGAGACCTCAAGAAATGGGAGTATCTGAAGGAAGTCAAAATCCCAGGATTGGATGCAGACGTGGAGATTCTTATCGGGACTAATGCACCGAAGCTCATGGAACCCTGGGAAGTGATCAATAGCGAAGGTGATGGCCCTTATGCCGTGAGGACCCTGCTAGGGTGGGTCGTCAATGGTCCTTTGAGAGGCAATGGGAGTCAGAGAGGCTGCTCAACCATTTACGCCCACAGGATATCCATCACCAAACTGGAGGAGTTATTGGTCTCTCAGTACAACCAAGAGTTCAGTGAAAAAACATTGGAAGAGAAGCCGGAGATGTCAAGGGAGGACCTCAGGTTCATGGAGATAATGAAGAGATCAACATGCAAGCAGGAAGGTCATTACTGCATGGACCTACCCTTTAAAATGGATGACATCACCCTGCCTAGCAACCGGTGCATAGTCGAGCAACGTATCCAAAGTCTGAAAAGAAAGTTTGAAAGGAACAAGACCTACCAGGAGGAGTATACATCATTTATCAGTGAAATGATTGACAATGGTTATGCAGAGGTGGTGCCTCAGCACCAGTTGGACTGCCGGGATGGCAGAGTGTGGTACCTTCCACATCACGGAGTGTATCACCCAAGAAAGAAAACCCTGAGAGTCGTCTTTGATTGTGGAGCGAGGTTTCAAGGGACCTTACTGAATGACCGGCTATTGCAGGGTCCTGATCTGACCAATTCTCTTTTCGGCGTCTTGACAAGATTCAGGCAGGAGAAGGTGGCTTTGATGACTGATGTCAAGTCTATGTTTCACCAAGTGAAGGTGTCTGAGGAACATGTCGATTTCCTCAGGTTTTTGTGGTGGCCCCAGGGTGACACGTCACAGGGTCTTGTGGAGCACAGAATGACGGTGCACATTTTTGGGGCAGTTTCCTCTCCCAGCTGCGCAAACTATGCTCTTAGGAGGACTGCCATGGACAGCCAGGATGATTTTAAATCGGAAGTGGCTGACACCATCTACAACAATTTTTACGTGGACGATTGTCTCAGATCTGTACCCACAGAAGAGGAAGCCATGCAGTTGGTAGTGGACCTCACTGACATGTGCTCGAGAGGAGGATTCCAGCTAGTCAAGTGGACAAGCAACAGCCGGGCTGTACTCTCGACCATTCCGGAGTCAAAACGATCCAACACGACGAGGCAGCTGCACTTGGAGCAGGATGATCTACCAGTGGAGATGGCACTTGGACTGAATTGGTGCGCAGAGAGTGACACTTTCATGTTTAAACCTGCAGTGGAAAGGCGACCACATACAAGACGTGGCATACTTTCAGCGGTCAGTTCCATCTATGACCCACTGGGATTCTTGTCACCATTCACCTTGCTGCCAAAGCTGCTGCTGCAAGAAATGTGTCGGAGGAACATGTCCTGGGATGACCCTATACCCCAGACATTCTCGCAGCAATGGAAGGCGTGGCTGCTGGACTTGGATAAGGTGGTGGAGCTGAAGGTGGACTGCTGTATTAGACCGAAAGACTTCAGAGGTCCGGTACACGCGCAGCTACATCATTTTGCGGATGCAAGTGACCATGGCTATGGCACAGTCTCCTACCTAAGGATGAGGAACCAGGACAACCAAGTGCATCTTGCCTTCATGCTGGGAAAAGCCAGAGTTGCACCCTTAAAACAAACTACTATTCCTCGCCTGGAACTTACTGCCGCTGTGCTGGCTGTAAAGGTGGACAAGATGCTGAGAAAGGAACTCTCACTTCAGCTGGAGGACTCATGTTTCTGGAGTGACAGTCAGACAGTCCTCAAGTACATCATAAATGAGACAAAACGATTCCACACGTTTGTGGCAAACCGAGTGGCTTCGATCAGGGAAGGAACAAAGGTTGGTCAGTGGAGGTACGTCACCTCAAAGGACAACCCTGCTGATGAAGCCTCAAGAGGAATGGATGTGGACAACTTCTTGGCTTGTAGGAGATGGATTGAAGGCCCAGGCTTTCTCCAAAGGCCGGCGGAGGAGTGGCCAAAGCCTTTTGATCTGCAGCCCATAGCCTCTGATGATCCAGAAGTCAAAAGAGAGCTGATGGTGAATGCAGTCATCACGCAGTCTGAGGATCCAACATCCAAGCTCATGAATTACTTTTCTGAGTGGACCAAGCTCAAGATCTCAGTCGCTTGGTTTCTCAGGTTCAAAGGGGTGTTGCAGGAGCTACGGAGGAAGAGGAAAGAAGTGGGTGCTTACCTGGCTGCTACTGGCTCACCTGCGCCAGAAAAGGAAGAAGAGGAGATGAAGGTCAGGAGCTCTATCCATGGTCAGCCGCTCACTGTAACTGACCTGAAAAGAGCAGAACATGACATCATCAGCTTCAGTCAGCAAGCATCATTTGGTGAAGAGCTCTCAATGCTGCAAGATGGTGCTTCAGGAGTAAAGAAAACCAGTCCGATCTACAAGCTGGATCCTGTGTTGGATGAGGACAACGGATTGTTGAGAGTGGGAGGAAGGCTCGGTCGAGCTGCCTTACCTGAAGAGCTGAAACATCCGGTATTACTCTCCAAGTCTCAGCATATATCCAGTCTCATTTTGAGATACATTCACTGTCAACTTGGACACGCAGGAAGGAACCATATGCTTTCATCCTTGCGCCGAAAGTATTGGATCACAAATGCCAACTCTGCCTGTCGGAAGGTGATATCCAACTGTGTAAGCTGCCGACGGTATCAAGGACAGGCAAATGAACAGAAGATGGCAGACTTGCCAAAAGAGAGGATTAGTCCAGACTTGCCTGCTTTCACAAACGCAGGAGTGGACTACTTCGGACCTATTGAGGTCAGGAGAGGACGTGCCATGGTCAAGAGGTACGGAGTCATTTTTACCTGTATGGCCAGCAGGGCCGTACATCTGGAGATTGCTTGCTCCCTCACCACCGACTCCTGCATTAATGCCATAAGGAGGTTCTTGTGTCGCAGAGGCCAAGTTTGTCATCTGAGATCCGACAACGGGACAAATTTTGTTGGTGCAGAGAGAGAGTTAAGAGAGGCGTTAGCTGCCATAGACCACACACAGATTCAGGGCGCTCTCCTCCCAAAAGGAATTGAATGGACGTTCAACACCCCCGCCGTATCCCATCACGGCGGGGTGTGGGAGCGACTCATCAGAATGGTCAGAAAGGTATTGTTCTCAGTCCTTCGCCAACAGTCCCTTGATGACGAAGGCCTTCATACTGTCATGTGTGAGGTGGAGGCTATTCTCAACGACCGCCCCATAACCAAAGTGTCCGATGAAGTCAGTGACCTGGAGGCCCTCACGCCAAATCACATTCTTTTGCTCAAAGGAAAACCCCTTCTCGCTCCCGGAATGTTTCAGGAGAGTGACCTGTACATCAGGAAACGGTGGAGACAAGTACAGTATCTATCGGATCTGTTCTGGAAGAGGTGGACGAGAGAGTACTTGCCGTTACTGCACGAGCGACAAAAATGGACGCAGTCTCGGAGAAGTTTTACTGTAGGAGACATTGTCGTCGTCATGGACCAAAGCGCTCCGCGTGGATCCTGGATCCTTGGGAAGGTAATGAAGACTTATCCCGATAAGGATGGATACGTACGTGCTGTACAGCTGAGGACAAAGACCGGGCTGCTGGAGAGGCCCATCTCCAAGCTCTTTCTGCTGCAAGAGGCAGTATAAGGGCTTGGTTCAAGAAGGATGAGTCAAGATTGTCAAGAAAGAAGACAAAGACTCTTGTGTGCCTGTTGGGGTGCATGCTTGTATGTTTGTTAGTATGCACTTAGATTGTGTGTGGGAATGTAGGTGGATTTGGGTGACTTGAATGGATCTTTTCCCTATCTATGTAATTGTTTCACAATTATGGGGCCGGTGTGTAAGAGCCATTCTGGTGGTTCTGTATGTGGTATCTTAGTTCACCACTAGGTGGTAGTATTGTGTGGGTGTGGCTTCCTGGGGTGATTGCACTCCTCACTACAAAAGCATAGGTGTGTTTGTTACCTGGTGGTTGGGTGACGGGGAGCTGACACGGTTTTTACCGCTAAGCTGGGACACAGCACTTCTTCACACTTTTTGGTTACAGTCATGGCTTAGTTTTTTGTTCAACAATAACCTGGATTCCTGCATCGCTACAACAAACCCATCATCTTTCAACTTGGAACAATAATCTGGACAACAGCAGCACGTCATAACCCAAGGTATCTCCCGCACCCACCCGAGCTCCTAATGTTTGTTTGAATTCGGAGCTACAGAACTTATCCGTTCAGCATAATGGATGGTCGTTAAGCAGCCGACCATCGAGGTAGCTCATTAAAAAAAAAACGGACGAAAAACTAGTTCATTTATTGAGACTGTGAACTTAGTTCAAAATTTAAAGTTGTGAACTACGAACATGACCTTGTTCATTTTAATGTGTGTGAATTGAACTTTGAGCTAGCTCTTGTGAAGCGTAAACTTGCACAGCACTACACACACTCACATGGCAGACGCAGCAACATAAAATCCAATTGTACAACCCAACAAAAACTATACCCAGTAAACAATAGTAACATTGAAATAGGCAACAGGCTACTAAAGTCCGAAATTGTAAATTAGCTTACTTTTGATGTTTACAGCAGGAGATGACAGGGCTTGGTGTGGGAGATGAGTTGAGACGGATGCCTGAACTTGAGCTGAATTCTCTTCCTCCGGCTCCTCGCATCTTTTTGTGACAAACTTAAGCAAACTGCTTTGTTTAGCCGTGAATTTTATCTTTTTTTCTTCTTTTTTACAATATTTTATTAGGACAAGGATGTAACAAAAGCACAACCAGAAAAGAACAGGTATTTTGTATTTTACAACTTCAAACCCGCTTTCCTTTAAACTAGGGCCCCTATGAGTCAACTAGATGATTCCCACCCCACATTCCTCCTTGATGGGATTGAAACAGTGCGTGAAGCATGAAATCAAATCGAGCACTCACATACACAGCAATGCAAGCAAACACAAATTAAAAATCATAATAATACAGCCATATAAACAAACACTAGAAAAGAAGAGTTGGTAGTTGCTGACATTCAGGCTGTTATGCTGGACTATTGAAGAGCCGAAGCTCAGGAGGTAAAACTGATAAGACGCAACATGCTCAATACTGCACACGCAGAGCCTTTGTATACTTCTTCATATACAGGGATCTTATATGGGGGCCGTGTGGCAGACAGGCAGCGAAACCCGCGCCCGATGCAGGCAGACACGAGGCATACTGCTGCACCCTACTAGGGGCAAGCTGATCAACATAATTGATCATGATTTTTTATCTTAACCTACATTACAAACAGCTAGCTAGCAGAAAGTAGGCTTCTGTTCCTTTGTGCAATGTGCGGGCTGTACACAGAGTGAAAGAGGAGGGGCTGCTCACAATCTGGCATTAGGGAAATGCACTGTCACTCAAAAAATCTGACCTATCATCATCATATGGTAAACAAGAAGCAAGGAACAAGAATTGTTTTATTTTTATTGGTCGCATAGTCAGATAATTGAAACAGTATTCATTGACTACTATTCACTGGATGATGATCCAGCAAAAAAGGAAGCCTTCTGATCAGGTGGGCCTGAGTGCCAAGTGGGTGGGCCCAGGCCCACCTAGGCCCACCCACAGCTACACAGCAGGTGTGCACATCTGCACAATCCAATAGTAACTTCAATCAGCAAGTATCTGAAAGGAAATTTATGGGTCAATTGATAAGACTATGACACCAATTTAGAACATTCTCTGAAAGCGGCATTTTAATTTGATAAACTGGTCATCTGTTTTTTTTTTAAATGAAGGAGTCTTCAAGACTATAGTAGATTTGTGGCCCCTAAATGCCCAAGACATTTAGTGTTGCCTCATGTTGAACTGAAAACATAGTTTAGTTTGTAACATTGATTAATAACAATGGGTGCTGCTTTAGGAATTGCATATGTCATACATATTCATTTTAGTGCACGTTTACAAATGTGACATGTTACATTTAAGATTTACATTTACTCATTTGACAGATGCCAGATGCATTCTTTGACTTACAACAGAGTCAGCAATTAGCAGATAAAATTTGAGTGTTAATAGCTGACATGGAGCGCTATGTAGTAATCATATCACAGTAGTACTGAATGAAGTAGTAGTACTAGTAGTATTGTATTTTCTACATAATATTCATATCATAGGTGTACTGTATGAAGTAGTGATAGTAATCATAGCCAAGAGGATGTCATGTCACGTGCATTATCTGTAAGTGTGCCTTAGATAATCAAGAGGCGGTGAATAGGAGAGTCAAATTATAAAGTAGATTTACATCATCACATGTCAGTATAATAGACATATTATCATCATAAGCATTAAATGTCAAGTTCAGGTAAAAGGAGGGCACAATAGTAGATACTGATACTAATGTTGTTTATGTAAGGCACGGTAAGGCGGCATGGTGGTTAGTGCGGTCGCCTCACAACAAGAAGGTCCTGGGTTCGAACCCTGGGGTTGTCCTGGGTCGTCCTTTGTGTGGAGTTTGCATGTTTTCCCCGTGTCTGTGGGCTTCCTCCGGGTGCTCCCACAGTCCAAAGATATGCAGGTCAGGTGAATTGGCCGTAATAAATTGTCCCTAGGTGTGAATCATTTCATTTTTAACATGTGCCTGCATATTGTTTTTAATGACAATAAACTGAATTGAATTGAATGTGTCAGCCCTGTGATGGACTGGCGGCCTGTCCAGGGTGTTTCCCCGCCTCCCGCCCAATGACTGCTGGGATAGTCTCCAGTATCCCGTGACCCTAAGTAGAATAAGAGGCTTGGATAATGGATGGAATGATGGATGGATGGAAGTGAGGGCACAATAGTAGTAGCCGACGCCAATAGCAGAATTAGATGAATTATGTTAGCTGTGAAGTGCCACCAGAGACTGACCTCGATAGCTGAGCTGAAGTAAGCAATCATGTACATATCTTCCTGTTTCAGCCTTCCCAACAGTTTTTTCCTCAAACTTGGTCCATCATGAGGTGGTGGCAGACTACAGCCACCTGTTCTGGGTGCCAGGCTCCCAGCCAGCCCTAGTACCCTACATGCTGCTGGCACACATCGATGTAGTGCCTGCTTTGGAGGCAGATGGATGGGATGCTCCTCCATTCTCGGCCAAAGAAATAGATGACTTCATCTACGGGAGGGGGACCATCGACAACAAGCAGTCTGTAATGGTGCGTGATGAGGTGTGGTGCGGTAATGATCATGTGATCATGCCACTGAGGGTTATGAAACATTATTGACTGAACAACCATGTATTCAATGTAACCTGTGACTGATTTGTTTTTAATCTCCAGGGAATTCTCCAGGCCCTGGAATACCTGCTGAGGAAAGGCTATGCACCACGGAGGGGATTGTACATCGGCTTGGGTCATGATGAAGAGGTTTCCTAATTAATTATGACTTTGTTTGTGTATATATGTGTCACTTGTATTTTCTTTTACATTACTAATGTCATGAAGAATTGAAAATGGATTATACATAATTGTGTCTGTCTATGGGGTGAATCTCTGTTTCGGTAAAGGTGAATGGCCTCATGGGCGCCATGAATATAGCGCGTGTGCTGAAGCAGCGTGGTGTACGACTGGCGTTTGTCCTGGATGAGGGTCTTGCCATACTGGACGGCATCATCAGTGGGCTCGAAGGACCTGCTGCTCTGTGAGAACCTGCTGTCATGTAGTGTCACTCCGCTCCATACTAGAAGTGTCTTCCTTTTAAAAGCCATGACTGAAAGTAGTTTATGTCACAATCATTACACCAACAAAAAGTGTCCTTTACTTTATGAAGTGCAAACAAAAATACATGTGCCAAAATGGAAACTACAGCATATCCAGAGTTATCCTAAATTAGAGCTCGGCAATAAATCAGAATTAATGTTCATCGTCTTTCAATGATATTGTATTTGGGATGAAACTTGGGTATTGGCATATTGTGATACACAGTTCTGTTGTCTAAATTAATGATAACTAGAATCTGAGATTTGAGATATTTGAGAGAGCATATTTTTGAAAACTAATTTTGGTTTGATATTATACTTCACATTACCACACAGTTCAATGTGATGAACTTCAGTTGGATTCTTAAACATGGCATTTTTGCAGATGTAAGCAGATATTGTTATACTTATCATGTACTTCCCTATGCAGTTTCCCTGTGGTTATCGTAAAAAATAAATTAAAAAAAATCCATTTTGTCCAGCACTATCCTCGATCTTAACTTTGTTAATGCCGCTTATTAAAGTATGATTGAACAGGCTAGTCCTCAGCGCATTACAACAGAAATCATGATTTTTCTGTTATTTCTGTCATTGACAAACCAACAATTGTAATTCAGTGGTTAGCACAAAAGAATGGCAAACATAATTTTTGATTACAATGTTTATGACTGGTTTTTATAGGATTGGGATAAGTGAGAAGGGCCAGGCTACAGTGAAACTGAGTGTGTCTGCGGTACCTGGTCATTCCTCCATGCCTCCCAGTGAAAGCAGTATTGGCATCTTGGCTGCAGCTGTCAAAAGGTGGGTGGAAGATCCACTGTGAGGGAAAAATATTGCACCTCAGTCTTTTGGAGGTTCCTTAGCGGTGTTCATTTTCCCTCTGCTTGGGTTTCATGACTTTTTTCTCTCAGTATTCATGTCTTCTAGTGTTGGGCGGTATAACGGCAATAATTTTAACCTGACATAAGATTCCTTTGCCACATCTATCTAACAAACTAAAGGCTAACTTTTCATCTATTTGGTATTTGATAATTGTTGGCGTCCGGGTAACGTAGCAGTCTATTCCGTTGCCTACCAACACAGGGATCGCCGGTTCGAATCCCCGTGTTGCCTCCGGCTTTATTGGGTGTCCCTACAGACACAATTGGCTGTGTCTGCAGTTGGGAAGCCGGATGTGGGTATGTATCCTGGTCACTGCACTAGAACTTCCTCTGGTCAGTTGGGGCGCCTGTCCCACGCGCTACGTCCCCCTGGTGAAACTCCTGTCAGCTGAAAAGAAGCGGCTGGCGACTCCACATGTATCGGAGGAGGCATGTGGTAGTCTGTAGCCCTCCCCGGCTCGGCAGAGGGGCTGGAGCAAAGAGTGGGACGACTTGGAAGAGTTTGGTAGTTGGCCGAGTACAATTGGGAAGAAAAAGGGGGGAAAATCCGAAAAGAAAAGAAATTATAATTGTTTCGTTTTCTATGAAAATTTCGGTCTGTTCATCTTAGAAAAGGAACAACAAGTCAAGATGGTAAGCGCTGGGTCACTGTGTAGCTGATTAGAACTGAAAAAAGATGCTACCGCTGCAGTTTGGCAGCATTTTGATTTTTCAACCAAATGAACAGGGAGAGGCAGCAAATTTGGATGAAGTGATCTGCAAGATTTGCTTCAAGAGCGTCACCACCGGAGGTGGAAACACTTCAAATGTTGTGTTCCTATCTAAAAAGTAACCACATCCACAAGTTGCTGCACGGATGAACCCGTCGTCGACCTTAAAGCTCCTCGCTGCCACCGGCTAACCCTTACGTCTTCCCCCCTCCATGAACTGCCACTCAGTCTGCCCTGTAAACCAGTAAAATCCAACATTTTGCCATCTCTTGGCATTTTCCCCAGATTAGAGGAGAGCCCCATGCCCAGACTTTTTGGTTATGGTCCTGAACGTGGAACCTTTGAGCATCTGGCTCACAAGGTAAGTCACTGTTAGCTTGCTACGAGTGTGTTATTTTTCAGCGGCAGTGTACCTGGTCAAACCACTCACTACGGTGTTTTGTCTGACTCAATAGTTCAGTCTTCCGCTGAAATTCATCATGTCCAACTTGTGGCTGTTTTCCCCACTCCTTGGCAGGTAATTTTGGTCCCTCAGTGAATTCTGCATGTTTCTCCTAGTGAACAGGGCAATAATATTATTTTGTGTCACAGAATAATGGAAAGACGACAAGTTACCAATCCTTTCGTAAGGACGACTACAGCTGTCACCATGTTCAATGCAGGAGTTAAGGTACAACTCACAGTTTTGCAAAGGAGGGATTATTTAGGCGGGGGATTATAATGTAACTGGCCATATTCACATCGTCTTTCTCCTCCCAGGTGAACATCATCCCCTCCCTTGCTGAAGCTTATGTAAATCTACGAATTCATTCAGCACAGTCATTGCAAGAGGTAGGTGTCAATGACTTCTGCCGTCTCTTCAGAAAACTGGGAAACCTTTCCTCCATGAAGATGATGAGTTGACCTGGATGTGGATTGTCTCATTGTGAAGGTTTTGGACCTGATCCAGTCTACTGTCGGAGACCAGCGAGTGAAGATAGAGCTAGTCGATGGATTTGACCCTCTGCCCATCAGTTCCTATGATGAAACCTCATTTGGGTTCCAGCTCATCAAGAAAACTGTGTTGGATATGTTCCCGCAAGTTACAGTTGCCCCAGGTAAGCAACTTAAACAGACTTGATCACGTACCATTTTGATTTTGCTTTGTTTGTAAATGAAAGTATGCCTGATGTGTTGTGTGATATGAACGTTTTAACATGCAGGTATTTGTATTGGGAATACAGACAGCCGTCACTTCAAAGAGCTGACCAATGATACCTATCGCTTTGCTCCCACCTGGTTTAAACCAGGTGATGCTCAGAGGTAAGAATCTCTACCAGCATGTCGTGACAATGAATTTGATCCTTGCCATTCTATTTCATGCTTCTTTTATATTTTCTACACTCTATATTTTATGAAGGTTTACATTTCTATTTTATTTTTGTATTCTGTCTGTTTTCTCCTTTTATTATTACCTTTATAATCTGTGCATTTTCACTTAATAGAAAATGCATCACATTGCATTTTAATGTATGAAATGTTCTACATAATGGGGTTTGATTGATTGATTAAAATTCAGTCACTACACGGGTCTGAAAAGGTATGGAAGTTACCAGAAAAAGGTGATTAGAGAGAAAAAAAAGGTTTTCCAAATTTGAACTTAAATCAGTTTTTTTTCCAATTATAAGCTTTATCAATATTTTCATAGTGTAAATGTCACTCCCTCCAGGAAATATACAACACCACGGTTCTTCTGTTACTGATGGATTTATTCATCTTACTTGTACTTCAACATCACCATCATCAAATCCACCGTCGAACTGTTAAAATACATGACGATGCACAGAACAAGCAACTTCATATCGCACACAAACTGCAGAAACCCAACTATAAATATGCGCTACAAAACTTAAAACACACAAATAAACATACCTCGCTGGCTGCACACAACCAAGAGGGAATGAGTCCACCTGAACAAAAACAAAATCTTCAGATGGGCAATGCAATGTCACTTTTGTGACTCAAACTTTTAGGCGGAGTGTAAAAACTTCTCCCGCTTCACGTTTCTTTTTGGAGGAAATTGCAACAACTAAATGTGTCCCCGTACAACATAGAATGTAAATGTACTTCCTGTGTAGTTTTAATAAAAAGCAAATCAATATTTATGAAAATAAACTACATAAACAATATATGCAAACAAAACATATCAAATGATGACATAAATAATATTTGTGGCAGTTAAAGTAAATATATATGAATAGTCGGCATACATGGCCATAGACATCAACTTTAATGCGCATTGGAGTTGGTGAAGTACAGCTTAAGTGCATTAAATTTACCTCAAAACTGAAGCAGTTTATTTGCTCATAAGACAAATTGTCTGAAAAGTTTCTTCATGTTTGGTGAGAGAAAAATGTACATGATCCTTAATATAGTTCTCTTATGTTTTCCCAGTCACAATAATAAACCAGTATTGACAAAAAGTATTGAACATTGTCGATACCGGCTTATTAGCGCACCTAAATCAGAGGGACCCATCTTTAATTTTTATGCTTGATTCTACGCTTATATCACTCTGTCCCAACATCAGTCCAGCAGTTATAGTTTTTCACCTTTGGATGGTCGAAAGCTCACAAAAGTTTGTTTAGTTGCTATCTAAGATTGAAGTTGGCCAAGGATCCCAACGCACTGGCAAACTAGATGTGAGGCAGCCTCCAACGTTTGTTAGATCACAAGGCGGTGGTGGGGTACAGGAGTCTTGTGACTAGTTGTGTGAGCCAGTTGACCCATTCCCAGTTTTGTTTCCTGCTCAGGGATATCCCTCATTTTAACAATGCTAATTTTCAACACCAGTAAGACGGTGGTAAAATATGGGAATGATATAATATCCATCCATCCATCCATTATCCAAGCCACTTATCCTAATAAGGGTTGCGGGATGCTGCAGCCTATCCCAGCAGTCATTGAGCAGCAGACAGGGAAACACCCTGGATAGGTCGCCAGTCCATCACGAGGCAGACATAATCACACCTAAGGATAATTTAGTATGGCCGATTCACCTGACCTACATGTCTTTGGACTGTGGGAGGAAACCGGAGCACCCAGAGGAAACCCACGCAGACACGGGGAGAACATGCAAACTCCACACAGAGGACAACCCAGGACGACCCCCAAGGTTGGACGACCCCGGGGTTTGAACCCAGGACCTTCTTGCTGCTAACCACTATGCCACCTATGTATATATATATATATAGCATCTCTAACATCTTAAACAGATAAAAAAATTAAAAAGCATAAACAATTTGCATATAATTGCAGCACACAATTCAAAATTAATTTCTAATTAGAAAAATACTAACATTTATTTTGTATTAATGGAGGAGTAAATGTAAATGGCAATTCAGTCCATTTAATTTTGTGTTTTAGTCAACCGTTGGAAAATGCTCAAAGAAAGCAACAACCCTCTATCAGAAAAAACAGCAGAGTACAGCAAATTTAAGCATTGCAACAAAATGTGCACAGAGTCAAAGAGGAACACAAGCCAGGTAGATAATAATAAAACTAGCTATAAAAAGCATGCAATAGTGCTATAGCACTAACCAATGGTTTGAGAACTGAACACATCACACAGTAGATAGACCTTAACACAGTAAGCCATCGTGTGCGTCCACAGGCGTACCTTTCTTGTGCTGCTCCTGTATCCACTGCACTTGTGAGGAGTCGGTCTTTCCGTCTGAGAAGAAGTCAGGCTGGTGATGGTAATGACTGAGAGGGATCTCCATGCTGCAAAATTCACTTTTGAAAACAGGCGGAGCACCTGCGTAGGCATAGGCGTAGTGCTGGCTGGGCGGCCAAGCCTGCTCCATACAAGATGGATAGTGAATGGCCTGGGGGTTGCAGTGTCCCAGGCCCGGCCTGTCAACCGGGTACATACAGTATTCCCCACCACCTGGCACCGTGTAACTTCCACAGTGAGGCATCTCGTATATGTCTGACATACAGTAGTTAATTATGATCTACTGCGGAGCACCAACATAAAAGTAATTCAGTCAGGTCAGCAGCAAAAATGGCAGTAATAGTAAATAGGCTAGAGATCGATTCTAACCTAATAATCAGGCAGTCAATAAATGGCATGACAAACAATTGACGTCTCGATACAAAAGTAAAAAAAAAAGAAAAGACATGTATATAATGATAATGATATAATATATAGGATATAATGTGTCGGTCCCTTTCTTTTTCTTAGGTTCCACGGCATCAATGAAAGGATTTCTAAAAAGAACTATGAAGAGCTCGTGTTGTTTTACTTCAACCTTTTTCAAAATTGTGACATTAAGCAGCTTCCCAGTCCTCACAGCTCTGTCCATGAGCTCTGAGGGAAACCTGGTTGTCGTGACTAACTGAATCCTGAACTAGCTGCCTGGTTTTCACCACAGGACTCGTCCTGACTCGCCCATCGGTCAGTTACCCTCGAAACGAAATGCTCGCAATTTTGCATGTTAAATGCAAGAGATAGTGTGTTTCTGATTTGATGTTATTTTAAGATAACCAACTCAGCTTTTCAGTCTTGCGTGATTCAGATATGATGTTTGCACTGCTGTGGAAAAAATTTGATGACAAAACTTCACTGGAACACTGGAACTATATTTTTTATGCCGATGATAAGAGATTAAACTAAAATTTTGTTTATGATGAATGTGATACTTGAAAATTATGATCGGCGAAAGTGAGAAAAAAATTGTATTTTTTGAACGCCAGATACTCTCCTGGAAGAAAGCTATGCACTGTGCCATTTCTCTTTTTAAGTACATTAATTTCAGAAATAACCCACTTGCAGATGTTTTTCATGAACTGAAGACTTTTACTATTTGTGGTTGTATAGTTTACATCCATAAATATTTTGGTTGTCAGAAGATAATGCGATTAAACTGCTTTGAGTGACAACTGCTATGATGGAAAAGTTAAGATGACTTGAATGACATAATGACTAAAATGGACCATATTTTTGGCTCGCTCTAGTAATACCAGTTTCACAAAGTAGTCCCACTTGATTTTAGTATGGTATGCATTACATTCTTCAACATTGTAAAAAAAAAATCAAAAAAAAATCACAATACCAAATGTGAAATGACTGCTTTCATTTTCTTCAGTGTAATAGGTGAAAAGGAAATTTAAAGATTTATATTTTCCTCCCAAAAGGTTTTTGCCTTCTTACTGTGAGATAATTCAAACAGCGGACTATAAGTATTTGTCGTGACAATCAGTAAAATGGTTTCTGTTTCGTGATGTGTCTCTTTCTTAAGCAAGAAAAATGCCTTAAGCACAAAGGAATTGTATGATGCACTGGATTTTATTCAAAGGTGATACATTACAAATAAGGCTAAATGGTAACACTTTCTAAAATGATAAGATTATTTTACACAGTGGTGATGTGAGGAAATGTGCAAGATCGTGGTTGCTGTTTTAGGCCCAGTCACAGCATTTACAACTATCTCGGAAGACTAAACCCGCTGGGCAGTTTTGGATGACGGTAATGTCCAAGGCACAGTTGTAAAAGGACGTCGGGGCATCAGACTTGGCATAAACGCCGCTAGCTTTCTCTGCACAGAAGTTCTCGTCAGGTGTCCCGGAAGTGGTCTCAGTTGTGGTTTTGCTATTCCTGGAATCTGTCACGGGCTTTTGACTAATCGTAGGTGGATTGGAAGGAAGATCTGGAGGAATGATCAATGTGAGTATTCCATACATTGGAAGGTGGATATTTATATGTAAGCATGATAATAAAAGAAGTGTTTTTTTTACCTAGCAATATCTATATGTAATATAAAATGTATAAAGAAATATAAAATAAAAAATATGTTATAATATAAAAAATGTAATAGACACTGCTATAATCTAGTATGATTTTTTTTTTTGGATTTTTTTTTTTTTGGATTTTGATATACTTTATTAATCCCCTTGGGGAAAGTACACTCTGCATTTAACCTATCCTAGCTGCGTAGCTAGGAGCAGTGAGCAGCCGCCGTGCAGCACCTGGGGACCAACTCCAGTTTGTCATGCCATGCCTCAGTCAGGGGCACAGACAGGAGGATAAACCCTAACATGCATGTCTTTTTGATGGTGGGGGAAACGGGACACCTGGAGAAAACCCACCGCAGAGACAGGGAGAACATGCAAACTCCCCACAGAGGATGACCTGGGATGATCACCAAGGTTGGCCAACCCCGGGGTTTGAACCCAGGACCTTCTTGCTGTGAGGCAACAGTGCTAACCACTAGGCTATCATACCGCCCATTTATTATTCTTTACCTGAATTTAGAAGAGATCGGAGGTGGTTGATGAGAGAGTAGTTTCCCTGTCCACAGAACTGTCCGGCAAAGTCATCCAGAGAAAAGAGAAGGGTTGAAATGTCACGTTTGTCAGCGCTTCTGTGAATCATGTAAAGCAGAATGCATTGGGAATTGTTTGTGCAAACCACGTGTTGCTGAAATTAATTTATGCTCAACAATTAAATGCTTAATTCAGTAGTCTGCATGTCTGTTATTGTCACCTCATAGTAGGACCAGAAGCCAGCCTCCAAGGTGAAGGGGCCTGCAGCAGCACCACCGCTCACGGTTTCTCCGATGCCACTGGATTCAGAGGAGAGGTGAAACGTTCGTCCATAGGTAGCCAAGCCCACATTGAGCTTTTCCACAGGGGCCCCCTGTGACTGCCAATACTTCATGACAAAGTCCTGAGATGGGGGTAAGAGATGGGGATGGGATGACAGGGTTTGGACAGGAGTTTGAGTGAGGCATATTTTTGCAACGACAGAAAGACATTCATGCAGGTTGGTGCTGAGCAATACACCAATATATTGCTGATAATGTGACATGAGACCAAATATTGGCTGGGATTTTGACTGTAATATCATGATATAACTTAAATGTTGTCATTCCCTACAACATTCTGAAGTTATTCGACCGTTTTAGCTGAGTGAAATAAAAAATGAATGTCTCTACCTACTTGCTCATCATATCCACATTACTAATGATCATTTATAACATTTTCTCATGTGTAAACGTCTTATGAAAGCACCAATAGTCAACCCCAAAATGTTATCACATAGTCGATATCATAGTATTCTGTCCAAAATATTGTGATATTTGATTTTGTCAGTATCACCCAGCCCTGCCATAAAAGTCATCACCTAAATACCATGTTATCGATATTGAGGTATTCAATTAAAAATACTGTTATATTTGATTTTGTCAATATTGCTGATCCTTTGAAAAAAGGGGACCGGAGGGTTCGCCCCAATTATCGGGACATCACACTGCTCAGCCTCCCTGGGAAAGTCTACTCTAGGATGCTGGAAAGGAGGCTCCGACCGACTGTCAAACCTTGGGTCCAGGAGGAACAATGCGGATTCCGTTCTGGCTGTGGAACAACGGACCAATTCTTTACCCTTGCGGAAGTGCTGAGGGGGGCATGGGAGTTTGACCAGCCTGTCGACATGTCTTTTGTGGACTTGGAGAAGGCTTACGACTGTGTACTCCGGGGCACTCTGTGGGGGGTACTGCGGGAGTATGGGGTACCGGGGCAGTTGCTATAAGCCATCTGGTCCTCGTATAACCAAAGTGAGAGCTGTGTCTGCATTCTCAGCACAAGGTCAAACACGTTTTCGGTGGGTGTCGGACTCCAGCAAGGTTGTCCCTTGTCTCCAATTCTGTTTGTGATATTCATGGAGGGTATCTCAAGGCTAGGGTTGGGCATCGTTTGGATTTTAACGATTCCAATTCCGATTCTGCTTTTCGATTCCGGTTCTTTGAGAGGCGGGGTCAAAACAGGTCACGTGCTTCGTTCACAAAAGAAAAATTATCTTAAAAAAACTATATACAAGCCATTCTGTTTTAAGAATGGAATGTGAATGTCTCATTCTTACATTCACATTTAGAACAACAGTCTTCATACATGAAGATAAAGAATTAAAGACACAGGCACACCCTGGTCTGGACTACCAGGTATTGAACTCCTTAAATTAGAAACAGTTCTTGTTTAGAAAAATGAGCATATCTGCCTTCTTGGGCTGTATACACAAGCATTCAGCACAGAAAAAAACATTTCAATATTTGCATACAGTTTACAGCAATTCACTCATGTATAAGTTGTTTGCTGTCTCACTTGCAAATAAGACAAACGTTATTAATTTTCACTCACCCAATTGTGACGAGGTGCTGCTTGCTGTTTGCTCAGAGTCGGCTGAAGGGGACGCCGAGGCTGGACATGGAGACCGGCGCAACGTGTCAAACACGGTACACTGGTTAATTTGTACACCTAGTAGGCGAAGGTGTTCGGCCATATTTGTTGTGCATCCTCCCTTGCACAAAATAATTTTGCCACAGGCATTGCACTGTGCCAACCCTTAATTTTTCAAGGCAAAATGAAGCCACACTTTCAACCGCCACTTGCTCTGGTCAATGATGGCGCACATTTAACTTGCGGAGGTGGAAACTATGGAAGCTGTATGCCGCCGCCACAGAAACTGAACTAACTTTAGCGCGAGTGAAATTTATCGAACTTTGAATTTCTTAACAATTCTTTTGGAATCGGAATTCTGGAGCCGATGTCCAATCCTACTCAAGGCGCAGCCAAGGTAAGGAGTGTGTCTGTTTTGGCAACCTCCGAATTGCATCTCTGCTCTTTGCAGATGATGTAGTTTTGTTGGCTTCATCAGAATGCGACCTCCAGTACGCACTGGGGTGGTTTGCAGCTGAGTGTGAAATGGCTGGAATGAGAGTCAGCATCTCCAAGTCAGCCATGGTTCTCTACTGGAAAAAGGTGGATTGCTCCCTCAAGTGTATTGGGGTCTTGTTTACAAGTGAGGGTAGGATGGAGCAGGCGATTGAAAGGTGGATTGGTGCAGCGTCAGCAGTAATGCAGATGTTGTACCGGACCGCTGTGGTGAAGAGGGAGCTAAGTCAGAAGGCAAAGCTCTCAATTTACCAGTCAATCTTTGTTCCAACCCTCAACTATGGTCATGAGCTTTGGGTAGTGACCGAAAGGGTGAGATCACGAATACAAGCGGCTAAAATGAGTTTCCTGCGTAGGGTGTCTGGGCTCAAGCTTAGAGATAGGGTGAGGAGCTCGGACATCCGGAGGGAGCTCGGAGTAGAGCCGCTGCTCCTTCGCGTCGAAAGGAGCCAGTTGAGGTGGTTCGGGCATCTGATAAGGGTGCCTCCTGGGCACCTTCCTTTGGAGGTTTTCCAGGCATGCCCAACCGGAAGGAGACCCCGGGGTAGACCCAGAACTCATTGGAAGGACTGCATGTCCAATCTGGCCTGGGAATGTCTTGGGATCCTCCAGGAGGAGCTGGAGGACGTTGCTGTGAAGAGGGACCTCTGGAGTGCCCTACTTAGCTTGCTGCCACCGCGACCCAACCCCGGAGAAGCGGCTGATGATGAGATGAGATGCCCATTCTTACACGGATAAAATGTGATTCCCAGTACTCGCAGTATTGAGGTAAGCCTGGTTTCCAGTCTCATGGGATCCCTTGAATAGAGGGCTGTGATGACCTGTGATCTTCTCCCAGGAGCCATGGAGGTCATAGATCATGACATTAATGAAATCCAGGTACCTGATAAAACAAAATAGACATTGAGTTCAACAACACTTAAGAGTTACTCAAGAGTTCAGAATGCCATGGAGAGTAAAATGTTTGCATACTTTGCAATTTCTGCTATTTCGTAGCCAGCATCGATAATTTCTTTTCCAGCAGCCACAGCGGCAGTGAGCATTAATCTGGGACGGGCGGTTGCTTTCCCTTCAGCCTCATAGGCCTCTAGGAGTTCCTGTAGAAGAACTGGGCTGTCTTAATGTTGTTCATTAACTATATACATAACATTAAAGGGCCATGCTGGTGTTTTTGTATATCTTAGGCCATTTACAACTAATTGCAAATGCACTGGCGTAAATATAGGTGGTGCAGCCGGTGCAGTGGCACCAGGACCCATCGCTAGGGGGGGCCCCGTCAATATTTCTGCATGCATTGTGCTAGTCCAATGTTACGTGTCTGTTTTGAGCATGTGATGATAGCTTGTTTAGCGCGCGCAATATCATTTACCTACCTAAGTAACGTTAGAAAAATAAAATCAAGCAAGCAAGCATGAGTTACACACATAGAAGTGGATGTAAAAAGAGTAAGGAGAGCAAGGAAAAAAAGGAAAGCTGCAATGTGTGCTGCGTGCGTGCCAAACCATGCAATCTACCAGGTTTTGAGTGTGATGTGTGCTCCCCTGTTACAGTGGAATGACAAGGCTATTGGCTATATTACAGCCTAGTTGCTTTGTTGACTTGTTTCATTGCCTTGTCGACTGATTTGATTTAGAGACCGTCTGTTTAGGTTTCCCAACTCTGTCCGTGGTGCGTCCGCTCTCCGTGGTTCTGAATTGTAGCCAATCTTTGACGTACCGACCTTTACAATAACTAATCTGTGTAAACTTCGTCTGTTATTTTGATATTTCTATTTTATTTGTTATATTTTATGCTGTGAAGCACTTTGTGATTGTATATCTGTGAAAGGTGCTATACAAATAAATTACTAAAATTACTTACTAAACCCACCTATGGTGGTGGTGGTGTGTGTATGTGAGCGAGTGAGAGACAGACGGGGGGTGGGGGGGTGGTCTACGAGGGTTGCTTGCACCAGGGCCCATAATAAATATGTTACGCCAGTGTGCAAATGCTTTACATTTTTGTCAACCATTTTCCAAAGTGTGCTATAATTTCTTGGATTTTTGAATGTTTCTGCCACTTTCCCAACAGCAATTGGTTTCCATTCATTTCAGTACGTCATGAGAATTCACTTGAGACTTGGTTGTGATAGCTGATCCATCAGAGAACATTCTGCTGCCGTTATTTGTTTAAGTTAAATTAGGTTTTGTCAAAGCTATGTTATTATGGGTTAATACAATTGGAAGTGTGGATTGATTTGAGAAGTTGCCACGTTTGCAGACACCCACACAACAGAATGTATGTCTCCGTCAGAAAATAGTCCCTGGAAAAAAGATTATTTTTGGAAAATAATATAGAAAAATAAAATAAAATGCAAATGTCAATGGCTTCTTCATGACAACAGAAATGTTAACTGGGGAAGCAGAGAATTTTAAGGCAGATTATTACCTACGTGAAAGAAAATAGGGAAATTGGGTTAATTCAAAAATCTAAAGAAACCATGATATGCTTTGGAAAATGTAGTGATGCAAAGTATACGCAATTTGTAGTAAACAGGGTAAAACATGCAAAAACACAAGTATGGCCCCGTATTGATTTTGATGGCAACCTTCCTGGGTCTGACCTTGCATAGCAGTGTGAATCTTTGTTTATCTTCGGGGGGGCTTCCTCGTGCGCCAGGATATTCCCAGTCCAGGTCTAAACCATCAAAACCATGAGTTCTCAGCAGAGTAATAGAAGACTGGATGAACTTCTTTCTATTTTCTGGCGATGACAGTTGCTGTAAATCTGGTGGAAATTCGGAACAAAAACATAATTTTCTCAAGTGTCAAAATGTGCATATGGATGTTTGACGTATGTTGCGTATAAAATATCTCACTTTTCTGTGCCGAAGGACCATCCACCCACTGCCAATAATGTTTTCAGATCAGGATTCCTATGGTAGCAAACAGTTACAGTAAGTATCTTCCATAACAAATCCCATGAAAAAAAAAATCTTCCAGAATAATGTTAGGAGGCAGGACTGGCCTATCTTTGAGTCCATTGAAGGATTTGTAGAGTGTCTCGTCATCCCATTCCAGGGTTATCAGCTCATTGGCATTATTAATGGAGGAAAAAGCGTAGAATAGGTGGGTGCACAGGTTAGGATCAATATTAGATGGCATAAATTTCCCACTTCCGGCTCTGTACTGGGACCAGTTAGTGTAGTAACACCCCAGCCTGAGGGAGGATACTTTGAATGTGTGGATGGGGGGGGACAAGAACATGTTAATATGCCAATAACTTAACTAGTTTACGTATGATAATTGCTGTTACAAGATAATGCAATTAAAAAAAAACCCTATTTACTTTAATTCAGTCAGGCTTTATTTTGTTGATCACAGTCATTTGTTGATTGTGAAATATTGATACAATTTGTGTACTTACCCAAGCTGCCCAGGGTAAAGCACAACCCTTCAAAAATCACATATTTCAACAGTAAGTTTAAATGCTTAAAAATTAAATTCAGAAAATGGAATACGCTAACTTGAGAGGTTCCTTACCTGCAATTAGAATTAGCTTGCTCATTTCAACAAGGAAGAGTTGATGAAATTTCAAACATAGAGAAAAAGAGGCATGTACTTTTCTCATGACAAAATACACAAACTAGGACAAATCATTAACCAGGAAAAAGTCACATGATTCAGAGTCTCTGTCATGAATTTTGATCCAAGTAACAGATAAATGTTTAAAGAGTAGTGAAATAACACACATCACAGTACAGTGGTACAATGTGGTTCAATGAACTTAACAGTTCAGGTTATTTACAAGCTGATAAATGCGATATTTCTAGAAGAGGGAGGAAAGTGCACAGGTGGACTATATCTTATGTAGAAGGTGTGATTTGAAAGGAATTGGAGACTGCAAAGTGGTGACAGGGGAGAACGTAGCTAGGCAGCATCTGATGGTGGTCTGTAGGATGACTTTTGAGACCAAGAAGAGGAAGTGAGTGAAGGCAGAGCCAAGGATCAAATGGAAGTTGAAGAAGGAAGTCTGTTGTGTGGAGTTCAGGGAGGAGTTAAGACAGGCACTGGGTGGTAGTGAAGAGTTATCAGATGGCTGGGCAACCACTGCAGAAATAGTGAGGGAGACAGCTAGGAAGGTACTTGGTGTGTCATCAGGACAGAGGAAGGAAGACAAGGAGACTTGGTGGTGGAATGAGGAAGTACAGCAAAGTATACAGAGGAGGAGGTTGGCAAAGAAGAACTGGGATAGTCAGAGAGATGAAGAAAATAGGCAGGGGTACAAGGAGACGCAGCATAAAGTGAAGAGAGGTGGCAAAGGCAAAGCAAAAGGCGTATGGTGAGTTGTATGAGAGGTTAGACACTAAGTAAGGAGAAAAGGACTTGTACCAATTGGCTAGACAGAGGGACCAAGCTGGCAAAGATGTGCAGTAAGTCAGGGCGATCAAGGATAGAGATGGAAATGTGCTGACAATCGAGGAGAGTGTGCTGAGAAGGTGGAAGGAGTACTTTGAGGGGCTTATGAATGAAGAAAATGAGAGAGAGAGAGAGAGAGAGAGAGAGAGAGAGAAGGTTGGGTGATGTAGGGATAGTGAATCAGGAAGTGTGATGGATTAGCAAGGAGGAAGTGAGGGCAGCTGTGAAGAGGATGAAGAGTGGAAAGGCAGTTGGTCCAGATGACATATCTGTGGAGGCATGGGGGTGTTTAGGAGAGATGGCAGTGGGGTTTTTAACTAGATTGTTTAACACAATCTTGGAAAGTGAGAGGATGCCTGAGAAGTGGAGAAGAAGCATACTGGTACCGATTTTCAAGAACAAGGGCGATGTGCAGAACTGTAACAACTACAGAGGTATAAAGTTGATGAACCACAGCATGAAGATTTGGGAAAGAGTAATAGAAGCTAGGTTAAGAGGAGAGGTGACGATCAGCGAGCAGCAGTATGGTTTCATGCCACGAAAGAACACTACAGATGCGATGTTTGCTTTGAGAATGTTGATGGAGAAGTATAGAGAAGGCCAGAAGGAGTTACATTATGTCTTTGTGGATTTGGAGAAAGCATATGACAGGGTGTCAAGAGAGGAGGTGTGGTATTGTATGAGGAAGTCAGGAGTTGCAGAGAAGTATGTAGGAGTGTTGTAGGATATGTATGAAGGCAGTGTGACAGTGGTGAGGTGTGCAGTTGAAATGACAGATGGGTTCAAGGTGGAGGTGGGATTACATCAAGGATTGGCTCTGAGCCCTTTCTTGTTTGCAATGGTGATGGAAGGTTGACGGACGAGACCAGGCAGGAGTCTCCATTGACTATGATGTTTGCGGATGACATTGTGATCTGTAGTGAGAGTAGGGTGCAGGTTGAGGAGAGCCTGGAGAGGTGGAGGTATGCACTGGAGAGAAGAGGAATGAAAGTCAATAGGCACAAGATGAAATACATATGCATGAATGAGAGGGATGACAGTGGAATGGTGAGGATGCAAGAAGTAGAGGTGATGAAGGCATATGAGTTTAAATACTTGGGGTCAACTGTCCAAAGTAACGGGGAGTGAGAAGAGAGGTGAAGAAGAGAGTGCAGGCAGGGTGGAGTGGGTGGAGAAGAGTGTCGGGTGCTTTGCGACAGAAGGGTACCAGCAAGAGTTAAAGGGAAGGTTTACAAGATGGTTGTGAGACCAGCTGTGTTATATGGTTTGGAGACAGTGGCATTGACGAAAAGACAGGAGGTGGAGCTGGAGGTGATTTCATTGGGAGTGACAAAGAAGGACAGGATTAGGAATGAGTATATTAGAGGGACAGCTCAGGTTGGACGGTTTGGAGACAAGGCATGAGAAGCAAGATTGAGATGGTTTGGACATGTGTGGAGTATATTGGGAGAAGGATGATGAATATGGAGCTGCCAGGGAAGAGGAAAAGAGGAAGGCCAAAGAGGAGGTTTATGGATGTGGTGAGAGAGGACATGCAGATGGCTGGTGTGACAGAGGAAGATGCAGAGGACAGGAAGAGATGGAATCGGATGATCCACTGTGGCGATCCCTAACGGGAGCAGCCGAAAGTAGTATTGGTAGTAGATAAAAGAGATATTTTACTCCTTTTTTTGTAGTTAGGTAATTTCCTATCTTCAATAGGATGTAAAGGACTCTGTTGTGACACAGTCTGTGAGTGGTGCTTATAATCATTTAGGACATGTGCCACAACACCTCACAATACTTCTTTATGTTAACTGGGATTATTTTTCTAATCCGCAGATCATCTTCTGTTGTCTTCTACCTGTTGATTTACACATTTTCTCCCGAACCACATTCAGGGTTTGTTTTTGTTTTTTTTGTGGTTTTTTTTGAGTAAACTAAAAAGAATCCAAATATTGTGTTGGTTGGACAAGTTGTAGGACACAGATATCCCGTTTTGAATCATTTCATCACTCGAGTGATGAAATGTAAATAATTGCGATGGAGGTTTACTTCGGTTTTGTCGGTTTTAATGAATCACCGTCTGATTGGTTGCCCAGTAGGCAGGAGATACACGAGGACAGATCCCAACCAGTCCTACCAGCCATCACAGCTGAAGCTACTGGGTTCAAATGAGATACTTTAATATATACTTTAAGATACTTTATGCTTTAAGATACGTTGATAAATACTTTAAGCAAAATCATCATCGTGTAGTACTAGTTGTACTAATCAAACACCGTCAGTGCAAAAGAATGAAAACACCACTGACGGTTTCTGGAAGAAAAAAAAGCGCTATATATATAGCGCTTTTTCCCCGAAACCATCAATGGTGTTATAAGTGCTCAACTAATGAGGAGCGGAATATCAACACAGATACAGGATGCAGGTACTTAATAAATAAATACACACACACTATATGGACAAAAGAATTGGGACACCTGGCCATTACACCTACAGGAGCTTTTATGACATCCCATTCTAAATCCATAGGCATTAATATGGAGTTGGTCGCCCCTTTGCAGCTATAACAGCTGCCACTCTTCTGGGAAGGCTTTCCGCAAGATTTTGGAGTGTGTCTGTGGGAATTTTTTGCCCACTCATCCAGAAGAGCATTTGTGAGGTCAGGCACTGATGTTGGATGAGAAGACCTGGCTCACAATCTCCATTCTTGTTCATCTCAAAGGTGTTCAATGGGGTTGAGGTCAGGGCTCTGTGCGGGCCAGTCAAGTTCTTCCACACCAAACTCACCTAACCATGTCGTAATGGGCATTGCTATTATTTTACCTGTCAGTTCAGGACATACGTGATTCCGTAGTTCCGTCCTCTTGTTTTTTTCTAGACTGCCATGCTGATTGTGTGTGTACATGTGTTTTTTTTTTTTTGGTAATTTTTACAGTCATACTGTGGAAAGATAATACCACTAATACTCTTCTTGAAAAACATTTCAAATTCCTTTATGTCCCTACTGGTACTTTCAGCCATTGAAAATCATGTATGCCTACCTCCAATGGAGAAAAATGTAGCATAACAACCAGTGTATGTAAAATAATCAAAAGAACTCAATTTTTCTTTTCCATTGTACTTTAAACATACCATATATGCTATAATACAAAGGCATCGTCATAGAACAGCTTCTTGCCCTTTTTCGCTTCTCAACTGTATTCAGCTCTGAAATAACTTAGACAGGCATAACAGTTAAGGGTTTAGCAAATGAGTTGAATATCATATCCTAATTATACAAGAAACCACGTAAAAACATTTTTTTTAAATGTTCCCCCCTGTTACGGCCACGGGTGTGTCCGTACAGTTTTGTGTTGCCTCTTGTATCACTCTGACTCTACATTCAGGTATCCGCCAGGTGCTCCTCATCACCTAATCAACCGGTCAACGAATCATCCAATTTTCATCAGCTGTGTAGTCTCCCATTTAAACCCCCACATGTCTTCAGTTCACCGGCCAGCTAGTGTAGTTTGTGTTTTGTAGCTACTTTGTGTTTGTAATGTCTGGCCCGCTTTTGGTTAAGTTTGCATTTTGACTATTTTGAGTTATGTTCAGTTGTTTAGCTCTTTTGGGCAAGGGGATCAAGGTAAGATGCCCATGGGCAAACACCCCATCACGTAGCTTACCTCTGTTAGACACACTAGGTTAGCAGCAGTTGCCACTTTTTGTCTTTAGCTTTGGTGCTTTTCAGCACTGTCAAGGGTGGGTTACTTTTGTTAATAGTATATTGTTTTGACAACCGTTCGATTCCCTTGTCCTGTCATTGTGTTAAATATATTTATTATATTTATACGTTTATGTCTCACTGTGTTGCACCCTCACCTCACTGTTACTCAGTACACTAATAGTTGCACCCCCTCCAGAGCGAGGGTCGTAACACCCCCCTTCTTCTCCCCAATTGTAGATGGCCAACTCAACCCCACTCCGAGCCATCCCGGTCGCTGCTCCACCCCCTCTGCCTATCCAGGGAGGGCTGCAGACTACCACATACCTCCTCCGATACATGTGGAGTTGCCAGCCGCTTCTTTTCACCTAACAGTGAGGAGTTTCACCAGGGGGACGTAGCGTGTGGGAGGATCACGCTGTCCCCCCTCCCCTCCGAACCGGTGCCCCGACCGACCAGAGGAGGTGCTAGTGCAGTGACCAGGACACATACCTACATCCGGCTTCCCACCTGCAGACACGGCCAATTGTGTCTGTAGGGACGCCCGACAAAGCCGGAGGTAACACGGGGATTCGAACCGGCGATCCCCGTGTTGGTAGGCAACGAAATAGACCAGGACGCCACCCGGACGCCCTGGCAAAAACAATTCACACATCACTTTCCACAAATAGTCATTACATTCTCCCACACTTGTCTGAATACTTTAAAATGGCATGTTTCTCGTTGGTTTGCTGTTAGAAGACTAGACTAATACTTTATGTCTATCTCTGCGCAGATGAAGTGGATTATTAAACCGTTATAAAGAATCGTACTGACTACCGAACTTCTGCTGGAGGGAAAAAATGCAGCCTTCGTTTATTCGGTCGTTTTGGGAGAAGAAGAAAATGAACAGCGTCTCTGACGTAATCAATCCGCGCATGCAAGCGCAACACCGCCCACTTGTGGACAAAGTCGTAAACAAAATAATAGTACACAGTAACACATAGTCATACAAATACACTGGTGTCTTATCTCAACACTCCCACTTATGAATCATGAGCTTACTGTATACCTTTTCATATTCATAGAACAAAATAAAAAAAAACACTTGGTATAACCCAGGTTATAATTGTAATGATCTGTGCCCTCTGGCTATGTTAACTTATAACATTAATAAAGCAAGGACGACTTCTCTCGTGCTGGGTGTTTATTCACCGACCGGATTCCGACTGACGTTACGTTCATCACCTGACTTTGTTGTGGCGCTACGGAAAGCCGTAAGGGACATTAGCAAATCAAATATTACTAGCAAATATTACATCTCCCTTTTTCTGAAAAGTGCTGCTTTCTCTGCAGAGATACAGAGCACGTTGAGCACGTTTATAAGCGAATACAATCTTAATAAGAAAGAATATGAAAGTGGAACTTATATAACTGGACTGCAACAAAGTAGTGTAAAACATTTCCTTCACTGTCTAAATGTGACACCGTAATAACATTTCATCTTTTTTTTCATTTCATTACTGGTAACTGCAAACAGCAGGTAGGTACACAAGGTAAGTGAACGCTGTAAATATTTCTTTTCAAAACATAGCAGGTATAGTACAGGTTGGTGTAAAATTCTCTTTTTTTAACATTCATAAGTCAAGGATTTGTCTTGGTTTGATCGTGCGACCTGACCTCGTGGTGTAACCAGGCTGTGTGTCTGGTTGTCGCTGATTGTTCGTGTCTGGAGGTTCAGCATGCTCTTGCTGATGGGCTTGTGTGTTGTTGTTAGCGCTGGTAACAGTCTGCTGTGAAGTGTGTGTGTGTGTAGTGTGAGTGTTCACTCTGCTTTGTCGCAGGTGTTGACGGTTGCGTCGGTAGATCTGACCTTCTTTGGTTTGGATGTGTTAGCTCCTGTCTGTGTTCGCTGGTCTTTCCACAGTTGCAGGTCTCCAGGATCCATCCTCCTGCCGGAAGCGGATTGGTGTGCCTGCGGGCAGGTGGGGCAGAGGTTTGGATGTTCGGTCGTAGTACGACTGCTGGCGCTGTTGACATACCTCTCTCCTTTTGTGAACATCCTCCTGACTGGCGATCTGTGGCTGCAGGTGTTTTGCTGTTGATGGGAGAATGGACCGCAGCCTCCGACTCATCAGTAGCTGTGCCGGTGATTTCAGGTTGTCCACTGGTGTGTTGCGATACTCCAGTAAGCTCATGTAGGGGTCTTTGTTCTCAGCTTTGGCTTTGTCCAGGATGCGTTTGGCCGTCTGGACAGTCTTCTCGGAGAGGCCGTTGCTCTGTGGGTAGTGGGGGCTTGTGGTGGTGTGTGAGAAACCCCATGTCTGTGAGAAGTTGCGGAACTCACCAGAGCTGTAGCACGGACCGTTGTCGCTGATGATAGTCTCGGGGATTCCGTGTCGAGCCATTGCTGCTTTCAGCTTCATGATGACGGCAGATGAGGTGCAGCTGTAAAGTCTCTCTAGCTCGAAGAATCTGGAGTAGTAGTCCACAGTGACTATGAAGTCCTGTGAGTTCCATGTGAATAGGTCTGTGCCTATCACTTGCCACGGCCGCTCGGGTATGGCGTGTGACATCATTGGTTCCTTTGTATTTGCGCTGCGCCGTTCTTGGCATATGCTGCAGTCTGCTACCGCATCCTCGATCTGTTTCCCCATGCCAGGCCAGAACAGTAAGTCTTTTGCTCGGCATTTGCTTTTTTCCACGCCAAGGTGGCTGGCATGGATGCGCTGTATCATGTCCTTGCGAAGCTTTTGGGGGACAATGATTCTCTCACCTTTGCACCAGGATACCGTCCATTTCTGAGATTTCTGCTCTGTGGTTCCAGTATTCCTGGATGCTGGGCGGGCACTTTTTCTTTGTGCCTGGCCAGCCAGTGAGTGTGGCTCGTCTGAGTGCGGTGGGCTGTGGATCTTGCGCTGTTTCCTGCTTGATTTCTGTGAGTCTTGTGTCGCTCACAGGGATGTTGCTGAGGACTGTGTGCACTTGGGCCTCCATCCCTTCCTGTAGGTCACTGTCGTGGTGTTCTATTGACTTGCGTGACAGTGTGTCGGCCACCGGTATGTCCTTACCGGGGCGGTGGATGATTTGGATGTCGTATTTTTGGAGCGCCAGGATCATCCGTTGCAGCCGGGGTGGTGCTGCTGCCAGTGGCTTTTTTAGTATTGCCTCCAGAGGCTTGTGGTCTGACTCCACAATCACTTTTCGTCCGTACATGTACTCGTGGAACCTCTTGCAGCCGAAGACCACAGCGTAGAGCTCCTTCTCTATCTGTGCGTAGTTTTCTTCAGTGCTGTTGAGTGACTTGGACGCATAGGCAATTGGTTTGCCATCTTGGAGCATGACAGCCCCAAGGCCACTTTTGGATGCATCCACTTGGAGTCGCAGCTCTTTCTGCGGGTCGAAATATGAGAGTACTGGACCTGGGTGCTGTGTAATGAGATTCTTCATCTCTTGGAACGCCTTGTCATGGACTGCATCCCACACAAACTCACTGTCCTGTTTCAGAAGCTGTCTGAGGGGTGAGTTTATCTGTGAGAGGTGTGGAGCGAATCTGGCGAGGTAGTTGATCATGCCGAGGACTGTCTCCAGCTCTGCTTTGTTCTGTGGGGGTTGCATGTCCTTGATCGCCTTCACCTTGTGTGGGTCTGGTTTGATGCCTTCGTGTGAGAGCGTGTGGCCGAAGTAGCGTACCTCGGACACGCATATGTGACACTTGTCGGGGTTGAGCCTCACCCCTCGCTCCCTTGTGCGCTTCAGCATCGCTCTGAGACGCTGGTCATGTTCCTCTTTAGTCTTGCCGAACACCAGTATGTCGTCCACTATGGCCGTCACACCGTCCAATCCTTCATATGTTTCATCCACGCGTCTCTGGAACTCGTCTTGAGCGGACACGATTCCGAATGGCAGTCTGAGGAAACGATACCTGCCAAACACTGTGTTAAATGTCGTCAACATTGAGGATTCAGTGCTCAGTTTGATGGCCCAATAGCCTGACCGCGCGTCTAACACGCTAAAGTACTCAGCTCCAGCGAGCTTTGTGGTGGCGTCCTCCAGCGTGGGGAGGGGGTAGTGAGGTCGTTGTATCACTTTGTTAAGAGCTCTGGGGTCTAAACACACTCTAAGTTTGCCTGTCTTTGGCTTCTCAACAATGACGAGTGCGTTCACCCATTCTGTGGGTTCTGTTACCTTACAGATTATGCCGCCTTTCTCCATGCTGTCAAGCTCGTCCCTCAGTTTGCTGCGTAGGGCGATGGGGATTCTGCGTGGCGGGCAGACGACCGGCGTTGCATCTGGTGTGACGCGGAAGGTGCACTCGCCTGGGAACTCTCCTATTCCCTGGAAAACATCTGCATACTCATCCATTATGCTCTGTGATGTGACATTGTTTTCCTCGCTCACAGCCATCACTATTTTTACCAAGTTTAGGTCACGGCATGTTTTCATTGCCATGACTGGTGGGGCGTTTGTGTCAATGACGTAAAAGTCCAGCATCATTGCATTGTCTCTGTACTTACATTTGAGTTTGCATGTGCCTTTCACGCTCAGCGCGCCTCCTCCATATTCAGTGAGTCTGTGTATTGCTGGTTTCAGTGTCACATTTTTGAACAGCGCCTGGAACAGGTTGGTGGGAATAGTATTGGCCTGTGCCCCAGTGTCTAGTTTAAACTTTACCTTCTGTGGAGGTGTGCCAATTCCAACCTCTACGTAAGCCTGCTCGTTGCTTTTTCCGTTGTTCTCTATTGAGATGCAGTCTATGTACAGCTCTGTCTGTTCTCCCACAGCGGTGCTCTCCACTGTAATGTTGTCGAAGTACAGTTCTTCCTGCTCTCTGTCAGTGGTGTACTCTTCTGGGTTCTCTCCGCGGTAGTACTTTGTCTGTCCCTGGGAGCTAGACTTGCATACTTTAGCAAAATGATTGAGCTTCTTGCATTTAATGCATTGTTTACCCTTAGCTGGGCAAGTGGCTTTAGCTCCGTGTAGCCCTCCACAATAGCTACACGCCCTAGCGGCGGTGCTAACGTTAGCCTCCCTTTGTCTGAAGTTAGCGTTAACTGCTTTGGGTGCGTTCGGTTTGTAAGTCTTTCTGCCTATTGCGTGCACCGTTTCATGTGTGCTGCCCTGGCCCATAAACTTTAGCTGTTGCTTTGCTAGCTCGTGTGAGCGGGCTACATCTATGGCTTTTTCTAGCGTTAGCTCAGCTCCCTGGCTAAGTAGTTTTTCTCTCACTCTGGGTGAGTTGGTGGCAAACACGATGCGGTCCCTGACCATCTCGTCGGCATTTGGGTAGCCACAGTCTTTGACTAGGAGCTTTAGCTCAGTTACAAATTGTTCGAAGGATTCACTCTCTCCCTGCATCTTTTCATGAAATTTATATCTGGCATAAATCGGGTTTGCTTTGGGGGTGATGTGCTCAGTGTACTTATCGTAGTACGTTTCTAGCTTCTTGGCTTGTTCTCCGCTGAGTGTCCAAGTGTTGTGCACATCGCGCCCTTTTTCCCCTATCCAGAGCAGGAGGTAGCTGCATTTCTCCTCTTCGTTCTTCCCGCGCAGGGGGGCCCTTGAACATTAGCTCCGTTGTTTGTCGAAATCGTCTCCATGCTTCAGGTAAGTTCGCCGATTCCCAGTTCATCCGTGGAGCTGGAACGCCGTACGAATCCATATTGGGTTTTTAAACTCCGCTACTCTGACACCATGTAATGATCTGTGCCCTCTGGCTATGTTAACTTATAACATTAATAAAGCAAGGACGACTTCTCTCGTGCTGGGTGTTTATTCACCGACCGGATTCCGACTGACGTTGTTACGTACATCATGTGACTTTGTTGTGGCGCTACGGAAAGCCGTAAGGGACATTAGCAAATCAAATATTACTAGCAAATATTACAATAATGATCGTTTTCCCTTCCTTTGACTCCTTGGAGTACACACAATGGCCTGATTGGTTTTGTGTAAAACCATCACCTGTCAAACACTCGTGTAACAGTAAGTTCCAATTGCAGCCAGACTGCTTGAGGCCGTAGATTGACTTCTCTAGTTTACACACTAGTTTTTCTCCCTTAATATAACCCTCAGGTTGTTCCATGTATATGTCATAGTCTATGGGGGCATGAAGATAAGCCGTCTTTACATCCAGCTGGTGTAAAATCAAGTCATATTGAGCCGCCTTCTGTAGAAGCACTCGAACACTTGTTAGGTTGGCTGTCGGCGAAAATATCTCCCCATAATCCACCCCAGCTCTCTGGCTATATCCCTTTGCTACAAATCTAGCCTTGTACTTGTCGTGTCCGTCTATATCTGTCTTTATCGCATACACCCACCTTCCTCCCACTGTTTTCTTGCCCTCTGGCAATTTCGTAAGGGTGAATGTTTTGTTGTCTCTTAGAGACTCCATTGCCCTGGACCACTTTTCTGATTCTGGCGATTCCATGGCCTCTTTAAAGGTCAGAGGGACACCGCACACTGCCCTGTATGCATAATCTATAGTAGTGATTGAGCTGTCATCACTGTCGCCCTGACTACAGTCAATCAGGTATCTCAGAGGGTTGCGTTCCCTTTGGGGGTACCTCCCACTGGCTGAGGCTTGTGACATCACCCTTGGGTGCTCCTCGTCATCATCCTCGGGTGCTGACTGTGTACCGTCAGTCTGTACATTTTTCTGTACTCTAGGCTGAGTTGCAGCTGTCTCAACAGACTTTCTCTCTCTTACCCAGTCTTCTGGGTGCAGACCTGGTGTCTGAGTCTAATTTTCACTAGTTGCCTTGTGTACAAACTTAACTAGTCTGTGTTTCTGTACTTTCTCTTGGTCAGGGTAGTAGACTAGGTAGGCCGGGCTGTTCTTGTCGTGTCCTACAAAACGCCCCCACTCACATCTAGAATCTAACTTTCCCTTGTCCTACTGGTAAGCATAGCATTCTGTCCCAAACGTTTGCATTCTAGCCATGTTGCACTTTTTTCCTGTCATTGCCGTGTATGGCGAAGTGCCTGTGTGCTTGTTGAAGCATCTGTTTCTGGTGTGGGCTGCCTCCTGTACAGCATAATGCCAGAGGCTCTTTGGTAGACCACTATCTATTAGCATACACCTTGTCATCTCGAATATTGTGCGTCCTTCTCTCTCTGCAACGCCATTTTGATGGGGAGAGTATGGGCAGGACGTCTCATGTCTTATTTTGTTCCGTCTCAACAGGGTTTGAAACTCCTTGCCTGTAAACTCAGTTCCATTATCCGACCTTATGCATTTCACTGTCCCATAGGGAGCTACATCTGCCAGAAATTTCTCGGTCGCTTGCACTGTGTCACTCTTTGTTTTTAAGAAATAAACACACACAGCCCCTGTGCACACATCTGTAAATGATTGCATGTACCTGAAACCATTAATGGACTCGTTTGCCACAGGACCAGCTAAATCAGTGTTTACCAACTCCAGTGGTGTCTTGGCTTTGTCTGTAGATTTCCGTTTCCTGTTTTGGGTAAACTTCCCTTCTATGCATACTGCACACTCTTTGTCAGGTTTACACACTTTACCCTTTATATGCATACCATCAAGTGATCTCCTGTAGCTTTATGATATCGTCATAGTTGCAGTGGCCCATTATCTCATGCCAAGTTTCTATATCATGGCTCACATGGCACTTTTCAACAACACATTCAGTTTGCAAATAGTACATTTTCCCCTGTACAAAAATGTCAAACCTGGTAACATCCGGTGACATCAGGGCATCTCTGCCCTCTTCGAAGAACACACTGGCTCCGTGTGCTGTTGCAGACTTCACAGAGAAGAGCTCTTGGGGGTACGATGGAATATATAGTGCGTTCCGCAGTGTCACTCTACACCGTCGCCCCTCACTGTCGAGCAGACATACCGTAGCATCTCCCCTGCCCTGCACCACACCAAAGGTGCGCTTACCGTCCGCCAGCTCCATGCAGTGTTTCTCTGGCTCGAACGAGCTGTCAAAGCTCTTGAACTTCTTCTTATCATTGACTATGTGGGAAGAAGCCCCACAGTCCACAATCAATCCTGGTTTGAACTGTTGCCGTCGTCCTGGTCTTGCTGAGCTGGTCTCTCCAGCCTGCACTTTGAAGATGTAGTTCTCTTCTTCAGCAATATTCCCCGGTCCCTGACCTCGACCTGCTACGTGACCAACACCGCCGCCGCCACCTTGCTCGCGTGCACACCTGGCTCCATCAGCGCGGTCCTTCTTCTTGCACACTTTGTCCGTGTGACCCTTGATCCGACAGAAGCTGCACCACACACTGCGTGAACAGTCCGATTTCCGATGGCCTTTGTCACCGCATCGCCAGCACACCGTTTGTTCATCATCTCCCTCACAGCGTTTCACTGGCTTTTTCTTAGGCGCTGCGTGGGCCTTCATCACCCTCTCGGACGTCTCGTCCGATGCTGTAGCATTAGCTACATCTTCAGCCGCCTCAAAGTTTCTCAATTTGGCCTTAAATTGTCCCAATGTCAATTCACTGTCGCCATGTGTCACCATTAGAGTGAATGGCTTATATCTCTCGGGTAACCCCCTCACCACCATGGCCATCATTAGTCCCTCACTCGGTGCTTATCCCGCCCCTTTGAGAGCCGTAATGATTTGTTCAGCTCGGATATTGTATTCGGTTATCGTCTGATTATCAGCTTTCTTTAGCCCAGTCAATGTTACATACAGAGTGACAATCCGGGGTCTGCCCTTACCAATGTCATGTTCCCGCAACACCCGTAGACTCTCTCTACCTTTGTTCTTCGTTTCTCTGAAGATCAGTCCCAAGCTTGTGTTGTCCAATAAAGGCGCCAATGCGCAGTAGGCGTCCGCGTTCCGCTCCTCGTCTAGGGCCTGCTCTTACGCTGTCAAAGGTCCCACGGGCTCGGTAAGAATGGTGGTTTTCAGCCCCACACCATGCATGCAACAGAGCATTCGCTCTTCCCACAGTTCATACTCATCGGCCTGTCCGTTGAATGTGGGCCACCTGCTCCTCTTCCGCTCCATCTCCCTAGGTAGCGTTAGTTTAGCTTAGCGTTCCGTTAGCTTCCCGATAGCCTCTCTCGATGCTAACTAGCTTCACACTTGCTAACTTGCTACTCCGTGCTAACCTGCGCGCATCCCGCCATCCGAGGTTATCACACTTCGTGTACTTCTTTTATCAAACTACTAAATAATCCAACGTTATCTGGGCCCATAACCTGTTAGAAGACTAAACTAATACTTTATGTCTATCTGCGCAGATGAAGTGGATTATTAAACCGTTATAAAGAATCGTTCTGACTACCGAACTTCTGCTGGAGGGAAAAAATGCAGCCTTCGTTTATTCGGTCGTTTTGGGAGGAGAAGAAAATGAACAGCGTCTCAGTGACGTAATCAATCCGCGCATGCAAGCGCAACACCGCCCACTTGTGGACAAACAAAGTCGTAAACAAAATAATAGTACACAGTAACACATAGTCATACAAAAACACTGGTGTCATATCTCAACATTTGCAAATGTGTGAATTTAGAAATAAAACACATTTCTATACAGGTAACTTCCCGGTATTTCATCAAGGCCAGTTGCAGCATTGGCATTGTTCACTAAAAACAAGTCCAGCAGGACATCTCTGGAGATGGGTGTTTCCCATGAAGCAATTATAAAAGGTGTTGGCATCATTTTCATTGACATAGAGGCCATTTGGTTTCCCCTCACAGAAGTTACTGCTGGGGATGGTGGTGGTGGTGGTGGTACTGCGGGTGGTGGCTGCGGCAGTGGTGGTAGTGGTTGGATTCGGGCCGCTGGTTATGTTCACTGGCAGATGGGTGGGTACGGGAGGGAGAGGTGGCAAATCTTGGAAAAGAAAATGTATTGAGGTGAATGGCATTGCAAGAGGATGCCTAGTCTATACATACATGGGTATTTTTGAAAAGTTTTTTTCCTCCTTCGTTATTGAAATAAATCTCGTCCACACAAGCACTGTTAAAAAAAACCGTCCAAATGAAAACGCAAAAACGCATGCTACTTAACACAATAAATGTGCTATCAAAGTCATGCCAAACCAACAGGCGGCGATATAACCTTAACCCTAAAGCCATGTTGACCAATCACAAGCCTGGAAAAAAAAGCCAACAAGCCAAAAACTGTTCTCCCCGTCCACACGTCAACACTGAAAACAGTTTCTGAAAATCTTCACACTGGAAGGGGTTTTCCAGGAGGTCCATTTTCAGTGATCTAATATGCAGTTTGCGTGTGGACGAAAGGCCAAAATGCAAAGAAAAAGCTACGTTTCCCAAAATACCCATGTACGTGTGGAATAGGCTTTAGTTTATCAATCAAATAATGTAGTGAATTGGGGGGAGAGGCAGTCCGGTAACCGCAGCAGCCGGACGCGAACCCGGGTCTCCCGCACCACGGGCGACTATGATAAACCAGTCGACTAAAGGGTCCGAGCCGTTAGCCAAGGGCTAGCCATGCCCAATCTTGACATTAGCTGTGTGAAATGTCTGTTTACAGCAGAACAGCTCAAGTTTAGAGTAGGTAGCTTTCAGCTAGCCACTAATTAAGAACCGGATTTTCAGAGAAAAACAGAAATGACCTTTTTTTTTGGACATCGCTGTAACGTCTTCACTATATGGACACACGTATCAAAATGTTCGCCGACTTCTTATGACACTCGAGGTGTAAAAATCCAAGCTGTGCGATGTATAGTTTTTGAGATATGGGCATTTGTTCAGAGCGTGTGTCTCCATAGAAAATGTATTGGCAGAGAAATTTTCAAAAATTAACTGTAAGACCATTTGAAATGTAACTCATGTTGCTATGGTGACACATGCGGGGGGTTCCTCATTGCTGAGTCATGCTGTAGTCCACACGTACACGGATATTTTTGAAAAGTTTTTTTCCTCCGTTGTAAATGTTTTTTTCAAAAAAATCTCCGTCCAAACAAAAACGCTAAAACATTCTACCCGGCACAATGAATGTGCTGTTGAGAGCATGCCAAACCAGCAGGCGGCGATATAACCCTAACCCCAAAGCCATGTTGGCCAATCAGAAGCCTGAAAAAAAACCCCAAAAGTTGGACCTTGTCTTCAAGTTACTTGATCACAAACAAACCTCGAGATGTTTGTTTCAAACTTCTCCATCGATGCTATCCAGCAAAACATTAGTTGCAAAAAATGAAAAATGACGTTGATGTTAATTGCGCTTTCTGTGGTCTTGTTAGTGAAATGACCATACACTTGTTTTGGAACTGTGCTGTGACTTTTTGGAAAGATTTTGCTCAGTATATTCGTTGCAACATTTCTGTCCAATTTTCATTACTCTACAAGGATGAGCTGTTTGTTCTCTATGATCTATGCAGTTCAGAACAAAAAAAATATTATTTTATAAATCGTTTCATTATTTTAGCAAAATTTCCCCATTCACAAAAATAAATTTTCTAACAGAAAAACTTTTTTTATAAATGAAGTGCAACAATACATATAAACTATTCAGCACTCTACAAACCCCAAAGCCTTAAAAACTCTTGATGTGTGTAAACTATACAGTTGTCTGAACTGATTAACCTCTCTTTATTTATTTATGTTTTGTTCTTTTTAATATCTTTTTCTTTTCTTTTATATTTTATTTACCTCATAACTACTGGCATATATGTCTGTATATATTGGTGTTGATTGATTGATGTTGATTAATCTTACAATTTATTAATAAAATTTGTTATATATATATATATATATATATATATATATATATATATATATATATATATATATATATATATATATAAAGCCAACAAGCAAAAAACTCTGTTTTCCCTGTCTAAACATCAACACTGAAAATGTAGTTTCAAAAGGTCAATTTTCAGTGAATTTTAGTGAACTAAAATGCAGTTTGCGTGTGGATGAAAAGGCCAAAATGCATAGAAAAAGCTACGTTTTCAAATATACCTGTGTACGTGTGGACTATTTTTGATAATCACTGGTATTTTTAGATACTCGCTGCAGTCTGATCCCTGTTCGCGGACTGTATCACTGGGTTTTCAGAATCAGAACCGGAATACTTTATGCAACCCCAGGGGGAAATTGGGTTTTGACTGGTTGTAGATGGATTGGGAAGAAAATCTGAGTACTCTAAATTGCGGTGAAAAGAGAATAGTTATGCATGAAAATAGACAAAAGACTGCTGTTTTACCTATCAATATCTATACAAAAGATACTGCTATAGTTCAGTATAATAACCTTTTTGTTTTTAATGTCTTCTGTTTTTTTACCTGAATTTAGAAGAGAGTGAAGGTGGCTGATAAGTGGGTAGTTTCCCTGTCCGCAAAATTGTCCAGCAAAGTCATCCAGGTCCAGAGCCCATATGAAGGCTCCTCCAAATTTGTTATCATTTAGATACCGTACCTATGGAAAAACAATATCACAATACACGTATGCTTGTTTCAGAAAAAAAAATACCATAGGCAGTTTCAAAAATATGGTTTCAAAGAAGACTAGAATAACGACCCTGCTGTCAGCGGGAAATACAAAAGCTCGTCGTGTTTTTTTTTCTATTGAGCTCACATCCACTTTAATAGTTTGCGTTGTTCTAATTACAAAATAGTTTATAGCCTCTATTTCCACTTCAGTTGTTTCATCCTTTTCCATTTTTGCTTACTCCAAGTTAAGTTGTAGTTAATTTGGTTAGGTTATTATGTTAGTCAATAAGAAAACTGGAGGGTCTTGAGGGAGGAAGGGAGTAAAAAGTCTTTTCATGCCATCTGATTTCTGTCTCAAGCTTCATCGGTATAATGTAAGGACTCAAAATATGACAGATAAATCCCTGTCTTTGTGAAAATAGATATTTTCACTCTATTTACTGAAATATCGATGCTGCGTGGTTTTATTTATCCCAGTAAGTGACAGTTTAAATCAGTACATTTTTTTGTGAATTCTCTCTTCTTCTTTTTTTTTTGTCAAAATTAGAGGTTATGGTGCATGATGCTGGTCCCTTAGTTACTGAATGTAAAGTCTGGCTTTTATAAAAAAAACTTTTTAGTCTCTTTTTACCTTGATTTCAAAGCTCTGCTTGTTGTCAAATCCAACCCATGCATTTCCTTTTGTGGCGTAGGGAACCATTTGGTCATCAATCCAGTTGAGACTGGCTCCTTGGAGGAAAGTGCAAATCTGTTGGCAGAACACGACACTTAAACACAGCCAACATGATGGTGAAGATGTATAAGTATCTTCTTTCTTCTCATTTTATTAAAAGGTTCAGTTCATGGTGACAGATGAATAAATTTGAATGAAGTTGAACTTTGACTGCTGTGGTTAGAACGGCATCGATGTTGCTCCATTTTTTATTTATTGTTTTTGGGAGGGGATGTTTGAATATGTGAAAAAAGTCTGTTTTGGCGGAGGTTTAGACCTCTCTGTCATAGCGGCTATAAGTAAAGTCCTCAAATGATAGTCCTTGTCTCTATATCTGTATCAAAGTCTCATCAGATGTCATGCACGGCTGAATGTAGTATGTGTAATTATGTCTAACTGTATGGGATTTTAAACGCTGATACAAAGGTCAATTACCAAAGAATTAAAATAAAGACATTCAATTTTTGTTGAATGCTTTGGACTGGAATTAAAAGGTCATGAAGCAAAAGTTAGCTGCTAAGCTAACTGAATATTCACTGGGCTTGCTACTGATTCAGTGTGTTACAACTTTGTGTCCAGCATATGAATTTAGTAGGTGATTAAATTTTAGCCAAACTACGTGTTTATTATACGTGTTTATTATAGAGTTTTAACACCCCCCTCCAGCCAATCAGAAACCAGTATTCTCAGTGACCATGGTTTAAATGTATACGTATAAAGGTGAAATTGTATTTTGATGTACATGATTTCCTGAAGTAGGACAGTCTGTCTGTCTGACTGACTGACTGACCGACTGAGTAACCTTCTGACTGATCACTGACCTCATAATGGGACCAAAACCCAGCTTCGCGGGTATAGGGGCCAGCGGAGGCACTTCCACTGGTGGGGGCTCCTACACCATTCACTGCTGAAGATATTTGAAATGTGCGCCCATAGGTGGCGAAACCAAGCATGAGTTTTTCAACAGGAGCGCCTTGATCTCTCCAGTACCTCATCGCAAAGTCCTGTGTGGAGAATAAGAGGTATTTATATGGATGAAACAGTTATACCACTGGAGAATGATTGATATTAAAGTATTTCACTCACCACATTATAGTAGATATTCTCTTCTGTGTCTGCAGAACCAATGTACAGGGGGCTGTTGTGGCCAGTAAACGGGTCCCACGCCCCATGGAAGTCATAGGTCATGATGTTCAAGAAGTCCAGGTACCTGTCATACAGATACATTAAGACACATACAGATTGATGGCCCAAGTGAGAGACAATAATGTTGTAATTTCTGGAATGACACCATCACACAAACTCACTTTGACACTTCAGCAATCTGATAGCCGTTTTCAATGTTTGCCTTCCCAGCAGCCACTGCGGCTGTGATGAGTAGCCTTGGTTTTCTGGTGTCAGCAGCTTCCTTTTCAAATGCGGCAATTATCCCCTACCATAAGAAGGAAGTAGTTTAAAGATGATAATATATGGATTATCAGAGTCAAAGAAAAATTGAGCTCAACGAGGATGCTGTGCGGGCACAATAACAGATTCCTTAGTAGCAGGGCTGGGCGATACTGACAAAATCAAATATCACAATATTTTGGACAAAAATTTGGACCAGATATTGATAATGTGATGACATTTTGGGGTTGAGTGTTGGTGCTTTCATAAGATATTTACACACAAGAAAATGTTGAGACATGATCTTTAGTAATGTGGATATGATGAACAAGCAGGTAGAGACATTCTTTGTTCATTTCACTCAGCTAAAACAGTTGAATAAACTCAGAAAATTATTTCACTTTGCTGTAATGCAACCTTTTATCACAATATTACCATAACCAAAATCCCAGATGTTATCGAGTCTCATATCACGATATCAATATACTATATCAATATAGTATTGCCCAGCTCTACTTTGTATAATACCGATTATAGTGAGAAGTTTGATTTCAATTTTTTAAATTATCTTGTTGTTTTATTATATGCTTCATATTTCGCTGTATTGCCCTGTCATTTATACTTTTGCACATTTCTACTGATTGTCTGATGATATCTGTTTTAGCTGTTGTTAGTTTATTGCAGTGCACATTGAATGGAGGGTCTATCTATATCACTTTCATACATGAAGGGTGCTATACAATCAAAGTCAAAAAGTGAAAAAGTGGTTTCCATCTGACCTTGCAGAGCAGAGTGAATCTCTCCTTGTCCTCTGGAGGACTTCCCCGTGCTCCTGGATACTCCCAGTCCAAGTCCAGCCCATCAAAACCATGTATCCTCAGGAAGCTGATAGCGGACTGGATGAATTTCTGGCGGTTGGCCGAGGATGAAACCATTATGGTGAATCTATAGAAGTATACAGGGGAAAAGCAACAAAAACCATGCTATACATATTTCTTTGATATTTACAAGATAGTTCATGTCATCAAAAAAATATATAAATATTTATATGGCTTGGTGTTGACGAGACTTTGTGAACTTACTGTGCAGATCCAAAATTCCACCCACCAACAGCCAACAGGGTTTTCAGTTCTGGGTTTCTGTAAAGGACACATACAAAAACACCGTCCTAAATAAACCATTTCTGACCCCGTTCACACTAGTGCTAACTGCAGTTCTCACACCACGTTTTCATGTTTAATGCGGCCAATTTGTTCACACACCAGTCTGGTTATTAACGGGAGTGATGACTGGCAGTAAAAAGTCCTGCTGGAAACAGGTCGCAGCAACTTAAGGGTGACTGCTGTTTCTATGCAAATGTGTTTGACTGTGTGTATATGGACAGGAACAGGAGTAGACAGCTGGGAGTTGATGTGCGATAATGAGCTGCACAATGTTCTCTGAACGTTTCTGTGAGTGAATTGTTTTTCTGTTGTCAGAGAAGTCATGAAAACAAATGCCTTCTCTGGCTTCTCGCAGCAGAAATGCACAAAACTTGAAGAGCCGCCTCCATATTTGTTGACACGAGATCACATTTACACCCGCACAATATTTGAAATTGTAAATTCATGTTCAGAGCAAATATTGTGGCATTAAAAACTTACTGACAGCTGTCGGTTTTCTAAATAATGTGTGTTATACAGACATGGAGCACGTGGGACTCCCGCTAATAATTTAAGTTGTAAAGTCCAAAGATGCAAATGTGAACGGGGCCAGTGTGATGTGACATCAATTGTAGCATAATAATTTACATGGCAACTAATTTCCATGTCTGATATGTGGGACTTTTACAGGTAATGTAAACCATGTGCAACTCACTTAGTCTTGAGTCCATTAAAAGCCTTGTAGAGAACATCATCATTCCATTCATAGGAGGTCAGTTCATTAGCATAGTTGATAATGGAGAAGGCATATATTAGGTGTGTACAGAGGAAGGGGTCCACGTTGGCAGGCAGGTATTTGCCAGGCCCGGGTCTGTACTGGGACCAGTTGGTGAAGTAGCACACCAGTTTGGTAGATGACACTTTTGGACAAAGGAGAAATGGTAAGCAACAAAAAGCATCTCTTCTGAAAAATGATGTGAAGGGTACATAAAATGACAATTGTGAAATACTTTTTGAATGAAAGTAGGAGAATATATACATACCCATTTGAAGACCTAGCACAATGCACAGTCCTGGAAACAGACATTCCCTTTAAATAGATGTATACATGATTTGAGCAAGACAGTTACTGGTGATAACAGCAGGGATGCAACCTACCAGCCAGGATGGTTGAACCAGACATGATGTTTGCGTGCTGATGGCGTGCTCCTTTAGTGGCCTGCAATAATGGCAAGCATGTCAGTCATATTCTTTTAAAGTTTGACAGCAGTAGGTAATAGACAAATTGATCCATCTGTGCAGCCATATAGGCCGTAATTACAGTATACTAAAACAACTAGTTATGCTATCATAAGTTATAAGTTCAACACCTTAATGTCTCCAATTTGAAAAAAAAAACAAAACTATCTTTGACTAGACACTGCTATAAGGTGTTCATTACTCGTTGTAAATGAGACTTACCTAAGTGAGGGAGTGAATCTGCCTTGTGTGATCTCAGCCATTTATATGCATAGATGTGATGACAGAGACAAAGGTTGTGTTCCAACAAAGTGCAATTAAACTGCAGGGCATGACATTGTTAGCTAACCTGCAATAAACTGTTGAGCGGAACTGGAACAGTGGCTGCTTTACCTTTATTGTTAGATGAGACTTGATTGGAGGCACATGAGGTTATCTACTATAAACGGCGCCTCTGTTTGGTGAGTTATCTAAAAAAAACAAAAACAAATAAGCATTGTCTTTCCAAACAGGTAACAGAGCTTTGAATGAGACATGAGCTAATCAAATGGGCCTTTACCATCTCTGGCTAGATAACAATAACATATTACCTGGGCAGCGGGGGCAGCATGGCTCAGGAGGTAGAGCGGGTCGTTTAACAATCGGAAAGTTGCTGGTTCGATTCCCGGCTCCTCCCGAGAGCGTGCTGAAGTGCCCTTGAGCTAAACACTGAACCCCTAACTGGTCTTGATGAACAGGTTGGTGCCTTGCGTGGCAGCCTTCACCATCAGTGTATGAATGTGTGTGTGAATGGGTGAACGTGAGGCATACACTGTAAAGTACTTTGAATGGTAGGCAGACTATTAAAACGCTGTATAAATGCAGTCCATTTACCTCCAAAGTTTTCTATCATGTTTGAGACCATCTCTCACTTTGTCATTGGCTCATCTTCTTACAAAACTTTGAATTGTTTAGTGCTGTGAGTTACGTCAGACTTAAAGATGTTAGCATCCCTTTGTTATCGAGTTAAAATTGTGAGGGCTCAATTATATAAGTCCAAGGCTAATGCATCGGAGGCTTGATAAAACATAACAGGTTTTGAGATAAGATATTCGTCTCCATTAAGCCATATGATCCCTGGATGTGATTAAAGTATTTTATTGAGACAAGCCCTTCTCAGCTATAGGTTAAACAGTATTTGCAAACTATTTTCAGCATTTGTTTTACTTTGCTTAGGGTCCCACAAGGCTGACGGGGGCTTGCCATGTAAAACAATATGATGAGTATGAGGAAGCGGGTAACATGGTTGAGAGTTGTTTTATTCTGCTTCACAGTAATTGACAGCTTACCTGACAGTGTCACCCCCCCTTTTCTCCCCTATTTTCCTTGGCCAATTACCCCACTCTTCCGAGGCATCCCGGTTGCTGCTCCACCCTCTCTGCTGATCCAGGGAGGGCTGCAGACTACCACATGCCTCCTCCAATACATGTGGAGTCACCAGCCGATTCTTTTCACCTGATTTATCAGCGGAGACTACCACATGCCTCCTCCGATACATGTGGAGGAGACTACCACATGCCTCCAACATGTATCGGAGGAGGCATGTGGTAGTCTCCTCCGATACATGTTGGAGGAGACTGATACGCCGCTTATTTTCTTTCACATACTTTCGTCGATCATTTAAGGACTTTTCTATGAAGTCTGGAGACTACCACATGCCTCCAACACGTATCGGAGGAGACTACCACATGCTTCCTCCGATACATGTGGAGTCACCAGCTGCTTCTTTTAACCTGACAGCGAGGAGTTTTGCCAGGGGGATGTAGCACGTGGGAGGATCACACTATTCCCCCCAGTTCCCCCTCCCCCCTGAACAGGCGCCCCGACCAACCAGAGGAGGCGCTAGTGCAGCGACCAGGACACATACCCACATCCGGCTTCCCACCCGCAGACACGGCCAATTATGTCTGTAGGGGCACCCGACCAAGCCGGAGGTAGCACGGGGATTCGAACCGGCTAGGCAACGGAATAGACCGCTATGCTACCTGGACGCCCGACCTAAAATTATTTTGTCGACTCTTCTCGTGGTATACACAGATTTATTTAGCCTATAAGCATCCCTTTGGCAGGTATGTATATATGTAAATATGCAACATGGAAACAGGAGCTGATATGCTTCAGTGTATAGTGAAGCGTGCACAAGACTGCTACGCCACCTGGACGCCTACCCGACAGTGTTTGATTTGACTGCACGCTGAACACTCCTAACGGATGGTACTCGACAGTTTAAAGCCAGCACCTTTTACATTTTTTTGCACATATGATTAGACTGGGGTTTGCTTAAACTGTAAGGCGAAGCCGCTTGCACATGTTGCATGGTAGGACATTTCACCAACATTACCAGAAAAGGCTTATTAATAAATGTATGGTCTTACATTAAATGTATGTTAAGCCAGATATTAAGGCGATGTGAAGTCTCGGAAAACGTTTTCAATAAAAGAATTAAACAGACTGCCAACACGCTGCAAATCAAAGCTCCTTTGAAAATCTCTTTATTAAGTTTAGGACACAACTGTGGTAATACAACGATAATGTTCTGAGTCCAGTCAACTAAAGACACAGAAAAGCTGTTACGCAAGTATTAATTATTTTAATGTAGCCTTGTTCTGTGTGAGTGGGAGAAACAATAAGGCCATTCATGAAGAAATAACAGCCTAATTTTATGGTTGGTTTATGGCCGCTTGCCCTTTGATGACGGGCTGGTTTGGCCTATTGACCTCAATCAAAAGCAAGGCTCCAAAATGCAAGCCAACAAAATATTCAACTTACAGCACAGGTGACTCATGAAGTCGCCTGGATGATTTATCATCCTTCAGCTATCAGCAAGAACATTTTGATACTCCCACATTGAACTTTAATCAGCGGTGGATAAAAATGAGAGTCAAGGAAAAAGTAATCAGGGTTAATTTATGAACTAAGGGACTCTCAGCATACCAAGTGATGGAACTGCATTCGATCATTCCACTGAATGATGGAAAGTCAGTGAACAATCTGTCTCGTATCCAATGATTTTCTCACTTTGAATTTGCTGGTACTGTATTTAGCATCGCAGTCTGGCTGAATATTAATTATTTCCCACGATCGATTCGCTTAAAGAAATTCCATCGAACTCAAAATGATGCTATGCAGTTCTTAAATAAAATGATTAAGATCGTACAAAAACCACATACACCTTGTTACTAAAATAATAAGAAAAAGAAGGAAAGACCAAAAGAGAGAAAGAAAGAAAAAGAAATCTAGAAGGTGATCTACTATGTAGTCAGGCTAGCCCTCCGTTACAGTTGCAATTGCATTTATCAACATGATAAACGTATCCACTTCTCTTTCTTTTGATGGGCAGTCACTTTCTCTCCATTAGTGGGATAATTGAAAATGTACACACTTGAATGTAACATATCCAAACATATTCACTCACACGCACGCACGCACGCACGCACACACACACACACACACACACACACACACAGTGCAACTACATGCAGGGAGGATCATTATAAAATGTGAAGCTTCTTTTTCTTTATGTGGGTAAGAGTCTTATCTCCTGTGGTATTGTCCCAACTGTCCCTATATACTCTGGTTAAAATGCTTGTGTGTTGCATTGTCAATGCAAGACGCAAGAAGATAAATGGTTGAGGCAACTTCTGGGTCCAGTGTTCTCTCTTGCAAGCACAGCAAAGCTAGACTACAACCACTGCCGTTCCTCCAGGTTCTCCATGAAAGGCAGGAGTTGAAGCAGAGTAAAGATGGAGGGGTGACTCCTAGTGGACCAGTTTTGTGCTCACACCGGTAGACAGTTAAGCCAGGGAGTAGATGGCATTCATGGGAGAATGGAGCTCCAGGGTCCCGCCGAAGTCCATCTCCTCCCTGAGGTCCCTCCTGCTCCCTGTGTACTGACCGATGAACGAGCCATCCTCGTTGAACGGGATCTCGCCTCCTTCGCCGTAGTCCACCAGACTGTCGTCGCTGTCCGTTCGCTTCATTATCGCCTCCACCGATGTCTGGCCTCTCTGTAGACCCCTCTCTTCCTCCCTACAAAAAAAAAAAAAAAAAAAAAACAGTAGGTGAAATTAGAAGCCGTGGTTCACTGCAGTTACCCAATGTTACAGATACAAGATGCAAGTTTACGACCTAACTATAACTATCAGATTTACCTGGTTTGTTCAAATTATTATTAATTTGTACTAGTTTAAATTTGCTGGCGGTACACTGGAAATAGACATACCGTCTGGGGTAGGGAAGTGTGGCGACACGTGCTATCCTGAAACATTGAGAGGGTTTTTTATTAAAAACAATAGTTTTCAAATAGTTTTGGTAATGGTTCACTTATCACACACTTACAACATATTAATACAATCGGTAGTGAATTGATCATGTCAGTTACATGCACTAAAATGAATGCATACTGTATGTATGTAGCAATGCACAATTACATGGTTTAAGCATTGTCAATTGTGTCAATATTGAGCTTTTTCATACCTTTCAAGAGACCTTGAGTGGCCCATTGTGAAAAAAGATAGGGGCGAAAGTTTGCAGGAGGAAAGTAGATTTAGACAGAAAAGGTAGGGTAGATAGAAAAAAAATTTTCAAAAGAAAATGGGATTATTTTCAATGAGTTATGAAAAGAGACATTATTGCTGGCAGCATTATAACTATTAAATTCCTCTGATATCTGTGCAGTACATTTGTGACAATTATCAGATTTTGAAACTATCAGTTTGCTGTACAAATGATAATGCACAGCTATAGAGCAACTTGATGTAAAAATATACCTTTTGTCATGATATTGTAGCGCTACAGCATTGTTAGAAATGTAATGACTTATTCAGTGTTGAGTGTTATTAACATATCATGCTACAAATACTGGTTTGGGACTTAAGAAACCCTCAAATCAGAAGTGATCAAACTATCTTTGCAAAATACAGACTGATGACCTTAGATGTGAATAAATCTAAAAAAAAAAAATTTGTTGCAGCAGTGATACCATGTGTCATAGTTTTCCCATTCTATGCTCATTTCCAATCATTTCCCTATTGTAAAGCATACCGATAGTCAAATGATCCCTCCTGGTCCTTGTCATCCACAGGCTCTAGGGAAATATCTTTTTTTTCCCGGACTGGAAAATGAAACAGGGCTTCGTTGTTAGCTACATGAACTTCCACAACATTAGATTAGGTATGTTTTTGTTTTTACACTAAAACGTTATCTGAGGAAAGAGTAATTAATCGCTGCGGTATCACCTGGGTATTTCCCCCCGCGGCTCCTCTTGATAAAGCAGACGATGAGCAGGATGAGTATGATGAGAGCCACAGCGCACATTATTCCAATGAACCAGCCCTGCGTGGAGATGTCCACCTGATCCCGAGCATAAGCTGTAGAAAGCAGTTAAAGATACACAGGTTTACACGAGTTTACACGAGTTTACACACACACACACACACACACACACACACACACACACACACACACACACACACACACACACACACACACACACACATTTGTTGATACTAGTTGTGAGGGCTCCCCATTGACTACATTCATTTCCTAGCGCCTAACCCAAAACTTAATGGAAAATCTCACTGATCGTTTTGTAATTGTGCAGTCATTACAGATGAGTAACGTGTTTGATTTGACTCAATAAAATCCTCGCTATGTATTATCTTCTTCTTTCAGCTTGTTCCCTGTTTCCCAGGGGTCGCCACAGCGGATTTGATAGTTTCCATCAGTACCCTGTGGATGGCGGCCTTATCAATCCACATAATGATTTGGCAAAATTAAAGTGTAGATTAGAAACCCTGCTAGGCAGTAGGTTTTCCATCCACCAACTGAAAGGCATGGTACATCACTCGGTGAACCAACACAAAAAAAAATCTGTTTCAATGCAGACCCAGAGTTTTATAGAAACAACGACAGGCAGAGGAAAATAGAGTCTGCATAAACTGCCAAAGTTCCCTTTAACCATCAGAACTACATCCTTAACCTGAACCCTTACCCACACTTTAACCTAATCCCAGTTCTAATCTTAAAATTTAACCCAAATTTTAATCAAAAAACAGACCCTTGAAGAACTGAGGACCGGCCAAAATGTCCTTTGCAAACAGCTACAGTCTAAAACTCAAAATTGGTTCTCAAAAAGATAGACGCACGCGTGCGCGCACACACACACGGACGCACGCACATTAAGATATGTCGGTACATGGACCAATGAGTAGACTACCTTCAGTGGTATAATGTGGGGACTCCTCGGTGTGCCATTCCCCTATCCCTACTCGAGTTCGTGCAGCCAGGGAGAATCTGTATCGAGTGTAGCGGTCGTATCGGCGGACGGAGAAACTGGTCACATTTGAAGGGAATTCCTCAGTTCGCATTTCCTCTCCTCTGGTGGCATTCACTGGGGTGGAAAAGAAAACATTGGTGAACTAGGAGAGCTCTCAACACCACTCAGCTGAACTGCAAGATTAAGTACCGTGCCCTAAGTGTTATGTTAGCCTTTTGAAAAAGCTGTCTGGACTTTTGAGTACATGTTCAGGTGAACTATTGCCATGCAATTGGGATGTGTGTGCACTTCAGTGTTCTTTGAGAAATACTGCCCAATGGATTTAAGGAGAATTAGTCTAACTTGGAATGGACACTTTTCTAATTATCCAATGAGGAAAAGTAGAGTTGTACATTTCACTTTCTTTAACTGTCTAATCCAATGGTTTTCATTCTAGTCCTCAGGTACCACCAGGACTGCTGGTTCTTAACTCTGCCAGGTGGTTTATTGCATTTACCTGTTCCAGTTATTCCAGCCAGAGGTGCTTTAACCTGAACAAAAGGTACAACAACCCAAAAACCACCACTAGGGGCACTTGAAGCGCAGCAAGTGTCAAATGAATGGGGATCAAAGAATACATTTCACAAACCATCGGAATTTTAAGGAATTATTTTTCTATTTTTGCTCATTTCTATAAAGACTGTGTCCATACTAGATAGAAACGTATCAAATAAAACTACAATATGACTTAGGTTTATAGAAAATTGGGCTTTATTCTCTTATTCTATGGGTGGTGTCATTACATCACTCACATATATGTGTTGAAACGTTGGTTTTGATAGCGTCTGGTTCAACTCACACTGCCAATCAGCGCTGTTAAACCTAACGGCAATGGTAGCTGGCCTCTAAAAAAAATGTACAAGGTTGAGACTGGAATGGCCTTATTGATTCATGGAGACATGTCTCAGCCCTAGGAAAGAAGTGATAACCATCTGTTTCAGCCACCAATCAGAGAGGCTTTGCACCTGTAACAACATGTGAATGTAATGAACGACATTAAAATCAGCAGAAAATCAGCAGTACAGGTAGTACCTGAGGACCTGATTGAGAACCACTGACTAATCTATCGGGGCAGAGAGGTCTATGGAGGTACCTTGTTGTGTTCCCCAAGACAAATTTGCTCACCTGTTTGGTACTTCAGAGAATAACCAGTAATAATTCCACTGGGTTCAGCTGGCAAATCCCAGTCAACATAAATGGTATCCAGATGTCGCTGTTGGATTCTGAAGGATCTCGGAGCAGATGGTACTATACACAGATTCACAGTGGGAGACAGCATCAAACATATGAGAATATAGGAATAAACATTTGTTGGCATGTTTCACTAGTCTTTTTAAATCTTTTTTTTTATTTGCTTGCAAACACTGATTAGGAAAAACTCTGATGGCCATTCTTACCTCCTTCAGGGGTCGAGAACTCTATGGTATTACTAGGCGGTCCTTCATATCGATTATTAGTGACCACTATGTACAGCTTATAGTTGCTATAAGGGAAGAGCTCACTGAGAACCCCTAAGGGCTCTGGTCCATTGATTTTGAAAGCTTTAGATTTCATTGCCCTGCTGACACCCATCCATCTCAGCTGGCTACTGTCCCTCCAGTAATACACCTGGGAGAGGGAGAGAGGCCACATCCAGGCAATAGGACACATTTATTTCCTTATGATAGCAATGTCATACCCAACAGCATTCAATTTTCACTTTGTGTTATTTTCTTTATGAGCAGACCTTTAGACAATAAATGACCTTTCGTTACAATATTTCATTTCAACCATTGTCAGACATTTGGGGTTGTAGTGATGATACATCTGCTTGGATAGGCTCCAGCATCCCCGTGACCCTGAGAGCAGGATAAGCGGCTTGGACAATGGATGGATGTCTGCTTTACTGACGTGGCAGTGTAAATCTACTTTGTATTTTGATTATTTTTATTCATCGCCTCTTGAGGCGCATTTACACTAAATGCACTCGACATGACTATAATATGATTACTATGTATCAAATGTACTACTACTGCTACTTCTTAAGGCTGTACTATGATATAATTACTGTGTACTACTAGTACTACTTCCTCATATAATGCTGCTATGATATGATCACTATGTAGTAAATGTATATCCACTTCTAATTCATCTAGTACTATTTTAAGATTACTATGTAACAAATGCACTGCTCCTACTATTCATAGTTAATATATAGTAAATGTACCACTACTACTTCATCTAGTACTACAATCCATCCATCCATCCATCCATTATCCAAACCACGTATCCTGCTCAGGATAACCTGCGGGGATGCTGGAGCCTATCCCAGCAGTCACTGGGCAGCAAGCGGGGAGACATCCTGGACAGGCCGCCAGGCCATCACAGTAGTACTACAATGATATGATTAATATGTTGTGCTCTATGATGCCAGTTGGTAACACTCAAATTTATCAGCTAATTGCTGACTCTCTTGTAAGTCGCTTTGGATACAAGCGCCTGCCAAATGAGTAAATGTAAATGTTAAAGTAAATGGAAACCTAAGTCCATAACCCTTCTTTAGAAATGAGTGGACTCACCTTATACTCTTTCAGTTCCCCCATGATGGAGCTACGAGACACTGGGTCCCAATGTAGAGTCACCTGAGTGCTTTCTATGTCAGACACTCTCAGGTTTAAGGGAGCAGTTAGAGGACCTGGAAGAATACAGAGATGACAACGTATTTTCTCTTTATTCTGTGTTATTACTGAATATCATGACCACGACGGGTGTGGAGTGGGACAAAGTGTCCCAAACAAGGGGGAAAATACCAGAAAATAATGATGAAGGGACCACTTTGTATGCAAATAAAAAATAATCCAAAAAAAACAACGAAACATTATTACTTGAAGCTAACAGTCATGAAACAATAAGAAAATATGTACAGTGGCTATGGCTAAAAATATGTGTGTAGACTACTATGTAAGATCGTGTATATGCCCTGTGTAGTTACAGACAGATTGACAGACAGGTATTGCAGTATTCATAGGGGGTAACATTTGATACGTACGATCTTCCCCAGAATACCCAATGACAACAGAAGACTCTGGGCCCATCCCGAAATCATTGACAGCCTGGACTTTGATTTCATACGGAGTGAAGGTGTCTGCGTCGTAGATGTAGTATCTCAGCCACTTTGTGGTGGCATTTTTCCACTCCTCCCTTGAGTCTCTCCTCCTCCACCACACCAGATATTTTAGATGAGGCCCGTTCCACTCTCTGTATGTAAGTGGCTGCCGGCAAGATCATATGGGATAGCAACACATGCCGATGAAAGCGATTTTGACATATGACGAATGTTCAAGTCTTGCCAATAAAGTGGGTTTAGTTAGATAAAATATTTATCACCTCCCAGCTGATCTCCATGTTATTCCTCCATGTGCCAACACCTTTTATGTTCTTTGGAATGGCATCTGGAGCTGTGCAGGAAAACAACTGCATCATCTTTTAAGTGTTAACATGACTATTAGTTTGTCAGAGAATACATCCATCCATCTGTTATTTATACGCACTTAATCAAATTCACGGCCACATGGAGCTGGAGTCTATCCCAGCATGCATTGAGCAGAGGACAGGGAGACACCCAGGAAAGGTCACCAATCCATCACGGGACCCACACACACACAGTCACACACATACCATTCACACCTAAGAACAATTTAGAGACTCCAATTGACCTAACATGCACGTGTTTGGACTGTGGTAGGGAAACCATGCAAACATAGGGAGAACATTCAAGCTCCACATAAATGAGCTGGAGTTGAACCCTGGACACTCCTTCCATGGGGTGTCACCACTGACCACAAGGTCACTGTGCTGCCTCAAAGAATACAATGTAATAATATAAAGCAAACAGGTGTCTTTTCATGAGCAGTAAACCTACGTGCGCCACTAGTCTGGAAGCGCATGGACGGGCGACTAGGACGACTCAGTCCAATGGCATTGACAGCGATGACACGGAACTCATAGTAGCTGAAGGGTGACAGCTGCAGAATAACAGAGTTGAGGTTCCCAGGGTAGGTGGACAGGTTCCTCCACTTGCCCGGCAACCAGTCATCTTCATCATACTGCACCAGGTACTCTGTAGGACAGGCACATGAGAGCAAATTACAGTATGGATTATCTATGACTCCCTACCATCTGCCTCTGAGGCTCGGGAGTATCCAGGTTTTCATCTCACCCAAGGAAATTAGTGATTAGTGATATCATCTTTTTTGGTTTTTAGTTTGCACACAAATTTGCACACTGTTGGGTATTAATGGCATAGAGTTGAGAATATCTGATTTATTCTGGGTTTATATTGGCCTCACATTGTTGTATGTGAGGGGATCTCTTGAGTGCACATAGAGATTTTCTGCATGTACATAAACTTAATTTAGAGAAGTGTATTGTCATGCAAATAATAATTAATTTTATGCAAACAAAAATGAATTTTGATCGATTTCCCTCATACATCCAGAAATGCAGCACAAATATAAACCCAGAATTTAAGAAAGCTTAACTGTCAAAAAAATTGTAGGAAAACTTTCTCTTCATAATACTATAATTACTTCTACCACAAATACTATAATTTATTATTACTATTACTACTATTACTGCTGCTACTATTAGAATACACTATTTGTACCACCATTACTACTACTACTATAATACTTTAGGGTTTATGGGTGTTTAGGTTTGATACCTGAGATGGGACTATGGTGACTGTCTCCAGGAACCCAGGTGAGTCTTACGCTGCGCTCGGATGGATCTGATAGCTCCAAGTCAGTGGGAGGGTTGGGGCGGTCTGCGTTGAAAAATGGGTGTCAAGTCAAAAACTGTGACAGATGTTCAGACACATATGGCTTTGGTTCAAACCGTTCCATACCCATCACCATGAGACGAGCGGAGGCAGACATCTGACCCATTTCAGTCTTGATGATGCAGGTGTAATTGCCCTCATCGCCTGTGTTTACAGTGGTGATGACCAGGTTGGATTCATCCAGCGAGGTTCTGAGGATGGCATTCAGAAGGAGGCTGAATTCAGGTCAGTAGCAAACCATGACTCTTAAACCTTGGCCCTCGGACCACCCTTCCCGCTTCAGGAAAAAAAAAGCAAACTACTAGCCTGGCTTACTGTGTCCTCTCCTATAGTACTGCAAACATTATCTATGACAATTCCAGCTCTGAAACAAAAGTTAAGATGCTAGTCCAGCCTAGGCAATGCAATGAGCAAACAGCATGGAGAGAGTGAGAGTTATCATTTAAAAAAAAAAAATTGCCTATTTCTAAACGAAATGCAAATCCTCCTTACAAATAATCACATCATCATACAAGCTGTGTGTGCACTTCAGCGGAATATGGTGACAACGGGCTGGGGTGCAAAACGCATGACAGCCACACCCTCCTACCACACAAAACCAACAAAATTTAATGTAAGCCTACACATCATGACAGTGCACACACAGTCAAGCAGCCATTAGTGACAGACACTTCAGAACCGTGGACAGTGAGCAGCGATGGGAACCCACTACCACAAACAAGCAATATTGTTAATAAATAATACTGCAGCTGCCCGAACCATCTGAACTGGCTCCTTTCGATGTGAAGGAGCAGCAGCTCTACTCCAAGCTCCCTCCAGATGTCCGAGCTCCTCACCCTATCTCTAAGGCTGAGCCCAGACACCCTATGGAGGAAACTCATTTCAGCTGCTTGTAACCGCGACCTTCTTCACCACAACGGTCCGGTACAATGTCCGCATTACAGCTGATGCTGCACCAATCCGCCTGTCAATCTCTCGCTCCATCCTACCCTCACTCGTGAACAAGACCCCGAGATACTTGAACTCCTTCACTTGAGGCAACAACTCATCCCCAATCCGGAGGGAGCAATCCACCATTTTCCGGTAGAGAACCATGGCCTCAGACTTGGAGGTGCTGACTCTCATCCCGGCCATTTCACACTCGGCTGCAAACTGCCCCAGTGTGTGCCGGAGGTCACGTTCTGATAAAGCCAATGAAACCACATCATCTGCGAAGAGCAGAGATGTAATTCTGAGGTTCCCAAAACAGACACACTCCTCACCTTGGCTGCGCCTTGAGATCCTGTCCATGAATATCATGAATATCACAAACAGAATCGGAGACAAGGGACAACCTTGGCGGAGTCCGACACCCACCGAAAACATGTTTGACTTTGTGCCAAGAATGCGGACACAGCTCTCACTTTGGTTGTACAAGGACCGGATGGCTTGTAGCAACTGCCCCGGTACCCCATACTCCCGCAGTACCCCCAACGGAGTGCCCCAGGGTACACGGTCGTAAGCCTTCTCCAAGTCCACAAAACACATGTAGACTGGCTGGTCAAACTCCCATGCCCGACTCAGCACTTCATTGGGCGGCAGGCGAGGAGACACCCTGGACAGGCCGCCAGGCCATCACAGGGCTGACTGTCAAAGGGGTTTGTAACAAATATGATTGTTATTCCTAGTTTGTGGTTCCAGGGAGCAATAGAGTGTGACACAGACCCCGAGCGACGCTGGCTAGAGATGAAAGTAACTGAACTGTATGACTTAAGGATTTCTGTTAATAAAGTGATAAGTAAGCAAGTAAAGCCGTCCATTCTGTAGGGTTAAGTAAAGAGTGGAACAGAATGAAACATGGTGGCAGCGGTGTCAACCGTTTTATTTGCCATTTGATGTGGACGAGGTTAGCAGTGCAGCGAGCTAGCTAATTAGCTTTGAGGAGTCAACTGGCTAACCACCCAAGGCAACAGGGGGAACGGGAAAAAAAACAGCTGATGTCGCGATAGAAGGACTGAAACCCCCAGCAATGCTCCAACAACTTAGCAAAGGCATGGAAGAGTTGGAAGGAGGAGTTTACTTTGTGCATGGACCCCGATGCAGAGGAAAGTACAAGAGTCAAGCTATTCTACTATCTCATTCATAGGAGAGAGCATGGAAGAGAGCTGTTGAACACTCTGGCAGGTGACAGGACGTCAGCGAGGAGAACAGTGAGCTCAATGGTGGCGCTGTTTGGCAGACACTGTAATCCAAAGGTAAACGAGGCTGTTGAGAGATACAGGTTTTTTTTTTTATGAGAAACCAAGGATTAACAGAAAACATTAACAAATACACCACAGACTTGAGAATGCTAGCCAGTAGTTGTAATTTTGGAGACATTAAAGACTCGCTAATAAGAACCCGGATTGTGTGTGGCGCAAATAGCTCTGCAATGAGGGAAATATTACGCAGGGAAGAGAATCTGACACTTGAAAAATGTCTGGAAATATGTAGAGCTACAGCGCTGTCAAGAGAGAACAGCAAAACACTACAAGGACAGATAGTAGAGGAAATGCATGCCCTGAAACAGACAGCCATGAAAAGCAAAGAAAACGAGATCTGCTGTAAGTTTTGTGGTAAAACACATGAGAGAAGCAAAAACAAATGCCCAGCTTTTGGAAAAAAGTGTAAGAAGTGTGGGAAAGAAAATCACTTTGCTTTACAAGGCAAATCAAGAGCAGAGAACAGCAAGAAATATAAGCCAGTGCATGTTGTCTCAGAGCACGACAGTGACATATATGAGGACACTATGACCATAACAGAGGAGACTTTAAACCAAGTAGAACGGAGTCACAACAAAGGTCAGCAACTCTATGCAGGAATGATGATAGGCAAGGAGCTAGTTAACTTCCAGATAGACTGTGGTGCTACCTGCAGTGTGATTCCAGTACATCTCCTAAACCCAGACACACAGCTGGAGCACACAGAGAAAGTGCTTGTGATTTATAATAAAAACAGGCTTAGTCCACTGGGTAAATGTAAGATCAAGGTCAGAAACCCCAGAAACAATAAACTGTACAGACTGGAGTTTCAAGTGGTGGACCAGAAAGGCAGAATTCCTTTACTGGGCAGGAAGGCCAGGGAAGCCATGAAGTTAATAAAGGTACAGTACGAAAATATCCTGGCCATTGACAGCATAGTGAAAAAAGAATCGAGTCATGTAACATGTGAGGAGAGATGTGACAGACATGACGATGGAGAAAATCAAAACAGAGTTCAAAGATGTGTTCACTGGGGATGGCTGTTTAGAGGGGGAATATCATTAGAGTCCCAAATATGGGTTTGGGACTCTTGCAAAGACTGAGAATAGTGTAAGGTTTGGTTGAAAAGAATAAAAAAGGAAAAAGAAAAGAAGGAAAAAGATGTGGAAGTGGAATGTTTATACAGTTTAAAATGTTTGGTTATGTCAACTGTCCAAAGTAACGAGGAGTGCAGGAGAGAGGTGAAGAAGAGAGTGCAGGCAGGATGGAGTGGCTGGAGAAGAGTGTCAGGAGAGATTTGTGACAGAAGGGTACCAGCAAGAGTTAAAGGGAAGGTTTACTAGATGGTTGTGAGACCAGCTATGTTATATGGTTTGGAGACAGTGGCACTGACGAAAAGACAGGAGGTGGAGCTGGAGGTGGCAGAATTGAAGATGCTAAGACTTTCATTGGGAGTGACGAAGAAGGACAGGATTAGGCACAAGTATATTAGAGGGACTGCTCAAGTTGGATGGCTTAGAGACAAAGCAAGAGAGGCAAGATTGAGATGGTTTGGACATGTGTGGAGGGGAGATGCTGAGTATATTGGGAGAAGGATGCTGAATATGGAGCTGCCAGGGAAGAGGAAAAGAGGAAGGCCAAAGAGGAGGTTTATAGATGTGGTGAGGGAGGACATGCAGATGGCTGGTGTGACAGAGGAAGATGCAGAAGACAGGAAGAGATGGAAACGGATGATCCGCTGTGGCGATCCCTAACGGGAGCAGCCGAAAGTAGTAGTGGTAGTAGGAAATGCTTGGTTATGGATATTTGAATAGATACTGTTGTTAATAATTATTATAAGAATACAGAGTATAATGTTAGAGTATAAATGTAGTTCTTTACGAGTGCTATGTTGATTTATTTATTCACTGATGTGTTGATAACATGATTTTTTTGTTTATTGATAATATGGACCACTTAGAGTAAATGATGTGTTGACTAAGGGACTTTACTTCAAAGAAAAAAAGAAAAGATGTAACAAGTGAAATTGTTATTCCTAGTTTGTGGTTCTGGGGAGCAATTACAGTGTGACACAGATCCCGAGTGATGCTGGCAAGAGATGAAAGTAACTGAACTGTATGACTTAAGGATTTCTGTAAATAAAGTGATAAGTTAGCAAGTAAAGCTTTACCGTCCATTCTATAAGGTTAAGTAAAGAACGGAACAGAATGAAACAGGGTTAACTAGTGGAATAGTTGTGATAAGGAATTAAGAATGTGTAGTTCACTTTGCAAATTAAAAAATGTTTAAACATAAAGTGGTAAACAATATAAAACTGAGATGACACGTTGGAATGTTTGTTCTTAGGGAAAGGGTTGCCTTTTAGAATATTTTATGTAAAACCTAGGTATAATAAGCTAAAAGCTTCAGTCTACACCTTGTCAGTCATTATTTTTTGTGTTCCCTGTAATATAGTGCTTTATTGCTATTTATTTCTATATGCATTCATTTTGGAAATTGTTGTTGAAAATGTTTGTTTTAACAAGGACCAAAATAAATTACTACTACTACTACTAAAGTTAGTGATAAAGCCCACCAATTTAGAGGGAAAATAAGATTGGTAAATTTTACTGTCATTTGAAATTATTCTCTCACAACTATTGCTCAGACTTCTGTAAAATCATAGTTGGACCACCAATCACAGAGCTGAAGCACAGCATTTTCTTCCTAGCAACTGTAGAAATAGCAAAATTTTGATAGGGGGACAAAGGGGCTTCTTTAATTTAACCCTTCACATTCAAACACAAACAGAATAGGCAGGTCTGAAGGGTTTATTTACTCAGAAACATTTTGTTTAGCTGTTGATTGTCAAATTATGAATTCATAAAATAAAATTAGAACTGATGACTTTTAAAAAATATATTAAGATAGATGTAGGGAAAAAAACTTTAATAAATTGCAGTACAAGCCTCTTTCATGCATCACGCAATCATCAGCTGCCAATGTGGTTAAAAAACAAAGAAAAAACACACAGCCAATAGATACTACATTGCCCCGCATCATGCCCCTAGTTACGGTGCACAGCAACCAATGAGAGGATAAAAAATATTTGAAAAATAACATCAGAAACATTACAACCAATGGGGTCTGTCGTTACGATGCACAGCAACCAATGGGAGGTTAGAGAGCATTTTAAAAATAACATACAAACATTTAAAAAGACATTTTAAAAATAACACACAAGTTTGACAGCCGATTATTGCTAATGGCATGAAACAGACTTGTACTGTCTCATAAAGAATTTACTTGACTCACTGGATTATTTTGCTCCTTATTTGTTGAGTGCTTTCCCTACCGTTGAATGTTTCTTTTACCAAAGTTTTATATATACTATATGATCAAGTGAGTCAAGTAAATTCTTTATGAGACAGTACAAGCCTGTTTCGTGCCATAAGCAATCATCAGCTGTCAATAAAGCTACTCGAGGAAAGGACATACCATTTACTGCCTCGTCATTCACATCACTTGCAACTTTGTTAAAAGAAACACTCAACGGTAGACAGCTTTGACTTTTTACTTCTTTTTTTTTGGTAGACAGCTTTGAAGGATTGACAGCTGATGATTGCTTATGGCATGAAACAGGCTTGTACTGTCTCATAAAGAATTAACTTGACTCACTGGATTATATATATATATATTAAGATAGATGTAGGAAAAAACTTTAATTCATAGCAGAACAAGCCTGTTTTGTGTACCACACACTCATCAGCTGCCGAGGGCCAAGAGGGCCCTGACGGTTCCCCTCGGATCTCGGATTCAGATTTCCTTCGGTTTTGTGTCAAATTTCAGAATGATCGAACTGCTGATGGGATGTAAGATGTAAGACCAATGCAGTGCCATTTGAAGATAATTTGAAAAATAAAAAGCAAAACGCTTACCTCCAATTAAACGAGACTGCTTTTTTGTTTTTCAACCAGGTAGTTGTGGCAGGTGTACTGACATCGGTTTTTGCACTACATTCAAAGCGAACATCGGTCCCGCGAATAACTTTCATGTTCTGTGGTCTTTTGGAAATCACAGTGGGCTCTGGGAAACACCACAGGATAATACAGTCAAACTGTGTTTTTTATGTCCAATTTTTCTCCTGTTGAATAAATTGCTTGAGGCGCATGAATAAAAGGTCTCACCTTTTACTTCTATTCGGACTTGACTCTCATCTCGTCCTGCGATGTTGCTGACGACACACAGGTAAGTTCCCTGGTCATCTACACGAATGCGCTTGATCTCCAGTGTCCCATTACTGTGAATCTTAAAACGACCCCCTTCCAGATTCCCTTGTCCATATTTAGACCTGTATGAACAGACACAGTCAGTCGTAGGCACACACACACACACACACACACACACACACACACACACACACACACACACACACACACAGAGATGACAATAACACACAGGCAAACAAACAGAAATCACCACTGCTGTGTAACAACATTGTCTAAAGGGAAGTAACAAATAACAACCATGTCCTCACCATCTCAAATCAGGCACTGGAGAACCAAAGTAGCGGCAGTCAATGAACGTAGGACTTCCCTCCACCACCTTCATCATCTCGTGTCTGGGCCCCAGTATGCGCGGAGTTGCATCTGCAAATACAGAAAAACAAGATTTCATTGTGCAAAGAGGGATGACATTGGAACTTACTGCATTCATGCATTGACTGCATGCACAGTAGTGTTATGCATTGACTGCATGGACGTGTTATACAATGATGATCGGCGGTTTACTTTGCAGTGTGGCTAAAGATGACAATGTGTTAACAAACTTACGTAACACGTTGACAAAAGCATTGGCTAATAGGTAGCCATACTGATTCGAGGCATTGCATTGGTAGACAGCAGTATTTTCGAGGTTCACGCCACGGAAGATCAGCGTGTCGCCCGACACCTGTCTGCTGGGGTGTGGGGTGGCCTCTGGAGGAGGGACATGCAAAATACTGCAGCAATTACTATAGAACCAGCTGGATAAATCAAGGATTTGACGCTCCATCTTGACGTTATTCATAATTATTTGCAAGTCTTGTTAAGATGCACAACAAAATGCGCAAATTTATCAAGATTTTTTTTTCTTGTTTTAAGTCTCATGATGCTTATTTCATGATATCGCTGGTAAACCTTTCTAAGCTCACTGGTAGATGAGATTTAATAGGGCTTGTTTCAAGATGCTTACTCTAAATAAGAAAGCTTATCTTAAACCAAGCATCTTCCTGTTAAGCAAAAAACAAATCTTTTCCTGTTTGGTGAAAAATCTTGCAATATCTTGAAAACAGCATTATGAGCCCTAAAACCAGATAAAATGCACGTATAAGCTTGTTGTTTCTTTGCAGTGTAGATCCTCACTTTCAATTGGCTCTCCATTGATGAACCAGCGGATAGTGGGCCGAGGGGCCCCATCAGACTGACAAACTAAGCGCCCATTTTCCTCAGGGGCCAAGACCAAATCGGTGGGCCTCTCCAACCAAAATGGGGCCGCTGGGAAATAACAAACCCAGGTCAATTGTGTCAACATAATTTTTTTTAAATTTTGTTTGTTTTTGGAAAGAAAAGAGAATGCGTATCTGGAAACGTGTCTCACCTTTGACTCCTACTGTAATTGTGTGCTCGATGTACCCGACCTTATTGGTAGCAGTGCAGACGTATTCCCCCGTGTCATCAAAAGAGGCTTTGGGGATTTGAATCATCTTGTTGAAATTCTTCACTTTCATGTATGACTTCACCGCCAGTTTCTCTCCATCTTTGGTCCAAGAAATGTGAGGAGTTGGCCTTCATCGTATTAACAAGGAAAGTTTTCATTAGCAGGGCATTCATAGAGATTTAAATGAAGGTCTTGTAACATTGCCCGTGATAATAGGTGCAGTCATACAATGATGGAAGAGGGACTTGACTCACACTCCTGCCGCGATGCATTCGATGAGCAGCTCCTCCCCCTGCAGGACCAGGATGGAGCTTGATGACCCGGTGGGAGACAGCCAGGTGGGAGCGGCCTCAGCCACTGTACGGGCTTTCAGAAAACACACCAGGAGACACAACTTAGACATGCTTTGTGGCGGTCAATAGGAATTCAATGATACCATTACTGCTATCAGGCTGATACTAGGCTAAGATGGAGTATCAGTATCAGAGATTTTATCCAAGAGTAAAGTCTGATACTAGCAGTCACAAGTAATGTCATAAACACAGCATAATGGCTTCATTTACTGCATTTTTTTTTTGCTCATGGAAATCTGTATTTCTGTGATATTGGAGAAAAAATTATTCTTTCTGAATTATTTTGCCTATTGACCCCAAACAAATGCTCCAAGTCCACACTGATTGGTAAAACAAATGGATTGGATCGGTACTCAGCATTGGCCAATACATAAAGATTTGTACTTGAATCGGTATCGGTAGTTAAACCAGCTTAATCCAACTATAAAATTTATATTGATGAATAAATAAGGGTGAGGGTTGACAAGCAGGGGAGAAAATCAAAAAAAAGAAAAAAAAGTAAATTTTTAAAGTATACTTAAGTATACAAAGTAAAGTAACTTGGAGGAACGAAAAATGTACTTTTAAGTATATCTTTATGTTCCTCATTGGGATTAAATTGGGATTTTAATTCATAAAAGTATGCTTGCAATGCTTGTATACATGTGGGACTGACTGTGTTGTTTTAGTTGACTTACACAAATACAAAAAAAAAGTACTCAAAAAAGTATTCAACAAGCCTAAAAGGACAAATAATGTTTGAGTTTGCAATTCTCAAGTGTACCTTTTGCAAGCACGACAAAATAAAATAAAAGTACACTGTACACCTCTGCAACTCAACTGATAAGGTTGGAGGGAAACGATGAAGATTAGATTGTGTCATTCTGAAATGACACCTAATCTTCAATAAAACATTAAAAAGCACAGAGTAACGGAATAAATGAGTGAAACAATTGTGTTACTATGCACCCTCATGTTCTGTTCACCAATTAGACATGATGCACTGATTGCTGGTCAGACTGACCCAGGCCACTATTGGATTTTACAGCAATACACTTGTAAAATGTACATAAATACATACATCTTATCTTCATCTCAGTCATTTATAATATTAACAATATTTGTGGTTAATAGTTTTCATTTAATAGGTAGTTTTGACCTGAACAGAAGGGTTAATTACTAAAAGGTCAGTGAGTATCGACTTGTAATAAGATGGCCATTTGTCACATATAATATACAAGTACTTTATTAGTATTGTGATAAATATTGCACATTGATATTGCAATATTGCATCAGGTGTGTGCAGTGTCAACGGTAAAAACGTGCATCTTAAGTGAACATGGTAATTCAGCAAAGATTATACTCACTTGTAAGCACCTTAACGACCACAGGCATCTTCTGCTGGATGATGTTCTTGTGTGGGAAGCGGGCGTTGCAGCAGTAGTCAGTGGCCGAGTCATTGATCAGGACATTAGAGAAGTACAGATCTCCATTCACTCCCATGGATACCCTGCGGTCCTGCCGCACGGGCTGCATGGTGGGAAAAGCAGTCTGAATGGGCCAGCTGAAAGGTCGCGCATATGAACCTGAAATCAAATATAGTTCATGTACAGTATCATGACACAAAAACCAGCTTTCTCTCAATTGTTGAAAACCAGCCAGGTCATGAAGGGACAGATGTTCAGATATAAAGCCAACCATTTAGGTTTATTGTATCATTTTAAGAAATTGGGCATGATCTGTATCATCCTGTATGTATGGTTTTCTTCAGTTGAATATCAGAATAGAAGAAGACAGAGGATACTTTTAATGTCATTGTACATACATACAGTGAAATTCATTCTCTGCATTTAAACCATCCCCAAGGCTCAGCGTTTTCGGTTTTTATTTTGCAAAGCCATCCAGCATGCCGAATTTCGCCAAAAGAGGACACTGTTACATAACCTCACACGAACAGGAACAAATTTTGGATCCGTGGAAACATAAAATCCGGGTGAAAATCAGTTTAACCCGATTTGCCCCTTTTAAAAAATCTGGCTATTTTTTGGTGAAAATCGATAAAAACCGAAAACACTAAACCTTGCCCATCCTCTATAGACACACTAGGAGCAGTGGCAGCCACCATGCAGCACCTGGGGACCAACTCCAGTTCCTCTTTCTATTGCCTTGCTTAGGGGCACAGACAGGAGTATTTGTATCAAAGTATGTCTTTGATGGTGGGAGGAAACCCATGCAGACATGGGGAGAACATGCATACTCCACACAGAAACGACCTGGGACTCGAACCCAGGACCTTCTTGCTGTGAGGCAACAGTGCTAACCACTGGGCCACTGTGCCGCCCTGTCAGAAAGACGTAAAAAGGAAATTATTGGATTGACTCTTACAGCTGGACATCCAGTAAGTTTCAGGTTTAGGGGGTCCAGGTGGGGGGTCACAGGACAGGACCAGGGGCTGGCCAGCACTTATTACAATAGGCTCCAGAATCTCTCTCGGCCATAGTGGAGCTCCTAATGGAAACACATGGGAGGGCGTTACTTTGTAAAACAGCAAATGTAATTTGTGTCATTAGTTCTACCTAAATCTATACGATGAAATACCTAATGTGTTTGACTAAAATGTATACGGTTGGCTTAAGGCCGGGTTATCATTACTGTACAGTGACCTCCTGACGTATCTGGACGGCTATCGATTGACTGATGGGTTATCCTCGTACTCTTCTTTATTAGTTTGTCTCCAAACAGACTCTGACATTAAAACGTATCATCAGTTATAACTCGAGAGTATCTTCCATTGCACTGGATGGAACTTCAACCTTCTTCCATTTCAAAGGATTATGGTTTAAAAGAGATCTACTGAGCCAAATGGAGTCCCAGCTGAACCCTCATACAAAACATTAAAATGGGAAAAGGCTGGGCAAAAAACTTGTTTCACATCACACCTGCTAATCTACTATAAACTATGCATTGCAGATTTTCAAGACCTAGCGCATTTAAGATTTGTGACTACAAGTGAAAAATCATTGATAAATACTGTCTGGTATAACACTACTACAGTCTAGTAGTTAGAATAATAACCATAATATTAGCAAATCCAGCTGGAAACACAAAATCGCTGTGTTTTTGCAGAGACACGGTGATAAACAGAGGAAAGCATCAATGTGTCACCGGCCATACGCTTATTGAAGTCACTGTGCATTTCCTGTCAGTGGTTGCTAGGTACTAATATCTAATTGTAAACCCCCCCGCCACTTTTTTTTCTTCCCAATTGTATCCTGCCAATTACCCCACTCTTCCGAGTCGTCCCGGTCACTGCTCCACCCCCTCTGCCGATCCGGTGCCTCCTCTGATACATATGGAGCCGCTGGCCGCTTCTTTTCACCTGACAGTGAGGAGTTTCACCAGGGGGAAGTAGCATGTGGGAGGATCATGCTATTGCCCCCAGCCCCCCCGAACAGGCACCCCAACCGACCAGAGGAGGCGCTATTGCAGCGACCAGGACACATACCCAAATCCAGCTTCCCACCTGCAGACATGGCCAATTGTGAATTGTGTCTGTAGGGACGCCCCACCAAGCTGGAGGTAACACTGGGATTCAAACCAGTAATCCCCATGTTGGCGGGCAATGGAATAGACCACAATGCTACCCGGACACCCTTAGTTGTAAATTTTGACAATCATCATAAAACGCTCACTGGATAGTCGCAGTCTGATCTTGTTGGAGTACGCAGAGCCATATTCATTGGAGGCGATGCACTGATACTCGGCCTCATATTGTTCTGGATTGTTCCAGGCATAGATGTCCAACGTCCCTGAGCGTCTGCGCATCGATGTCTGAGGGTCACGTGCCACATTGAAGTACTTCCCATTGCGTCTCCATGAGAAACTTGTTCATTGAGCAAAGTGTGATGCAAGACAGAAAATAATAATTAAAAAAAAACATTGAAAAAGTTTGTAAAGTATAAAGAACATTAACAAATCTGTTTTCTGGGTGATGTCAGCGCTTACATTGGATGAGGGTTTCCTTTGGCTTCACATTCTATGACCATAGTGTCTTTTGGGTCCATGATGTGATCCTTCACAGACTGCTTTATTATGGTAGGGGGCTGTCTGACTACAGAGGAGGAAATTATTCACCTTAGTACATCAGCAACCTAGTATGCACGGTAAGACAACATAATATTTGTTTGAATTACAAGCATGAAATCCTCACATGCAGGGGTTTCGACTCACTTTCTAGCGGTATGTCCAAAGTCCATGCACTCTGCCATAATAGTGCCAGTAGAGTTGCTTTGACTGGCATCCCCATTTTACAGAATGTAAAATCCGGCAATGGTTTTGCTGTCAGTACTCCTATTCACAAAAACTGTGGGAGTTAGAATAAAACAACAACCACAGCAACATGCAAGTCTATTGGACGTTCCTGTTTATGCAATCTCCATCCTAAAACATGAAAAATGTAATGTATTTGAAGCAATCATCATCCCTCCCGCTTGGATCACAGCATCATATTCTCTGAATGTGATGACTGTTTCTTTGTTGTTGTTTTTTTTACACTACAAAATGGAAAAAGAGCTGCATGAAGTCTATTTTCTAAGTAAGGAAAATAATTCTTATATGTGGCATGTCGTCAATAAATGGGACAGAACACAGAAAGGCATGTTCTTTACTCTCCTGGATTCCGCCAATAAAATTTAGTGTTCACTTTTGTCTCGACTGTCCACATTGGTTGTAAAAACAGAACAAAATGGAGTCAAGAGACAGAATAACTGCCGTTGGTGAGCAGTAAATCAACGAATCCATCAGTTTATTTCTGTCTAAAGTGATTCTAGTGCCACTTTTATTTCTGAATATAGCATCAAATTATCACAATAAATGATTGACAACCCATAATCTGAACAGTTCCTTGCACATGATGGACATCTCACAGTTCCCTGAGGTTCAGATCTTGGCACTAACCTACCTTTATGTCATGTGAGGTCAAATCAGGGATCCCTCCTCCCCATCGCCATGGCTTCCCAAATGCATTGATAATCCCGCCGAATTACTCCCGGAAATTATCCTTGCACGCTCTGTATACCTATTAATTCCCCGGTTCTTCAAATAACAGGGCAATGAGGAGCCCCAGAAGAGTGAATAGGCTTCAGTAATAGAGTTTCTGTCCGTCAGCAACCACTTACACCCTGCCCACCCGTCTCATGCATTATTAATGAGCACCATACACCACCTACAGATCGCCCACTACACTGTCTTTGTAGAGCTCCCATGAAATTCATCTCAACAAGCACAATCATAAAGTTTGTTGGCAGAGAGGTTTATATATATATATATATATATATATATATATAGTGGGTTTTTTTCCAGAAACCGTCAATGGTGTTGATGAAAGTGCTCAACAAATGAGGGGCAGAATATTATTATTATATATATTATATATAAGCAGAGATAACTTGTGATTTCTGAGAATGTAAAACGTGAGAACTGAAACACTTACATTAAATGCAATGAGACAGAATATTGGAAAATCTTGACAGACAAATGTTGGATGTTACCAATATAAATGCAGCCTGTTTAATTCTATAAGTTTATTTTTTTTCAAAGTTGAATAATGTATGCTGCAGCTTACGCCATGTGATTCCATGCGATTTCTCAGCATGCAAAAATACTTGCTGATTGGAAGCACAAAAGTCCATATTCTGCACAATTTGCATTCCTGTAGTTTATGATGACATCAAAATGTGGGCTTTATTGTTGGCTGGGGGAGAACAGGGCATGAAAGCAATATTTGTTTCTCTCATACGAATTGTACATCTGGTAAAAACCTCTGTCATAAGACTTCAGTGCAACAGCCATGACACAGCGATGGACTCTTATTAAAGAACAATCAGATGCTTTTTCAATTACGGTGTAATATTAAACTTGTTAACCCTCCTCCACACACATTCAGTTGTTCAAACCAAATGATACCTTATTGACATCTGTGCGAAACAGAGATTTGACTTCATTCAGACGCACATCCTCGAGGGAGGCAAGGTCATTGCCATTCAAATGAAAGGAGCCTGGGAAAAGAAAAGAAAAGGAAAACTTCTTTCCTAGAGGCGCAGGAGGAGCCGTCAGAGTTAGACAAAAGCCACCTCAATGCTGTCCATCTACTGTAGGTGTTGAGGCATCCAACACAAGATCCCGTATACAGAAAGGCATTGACGGGACAACACAAAAGCTTTGGAAGTGGCAAACACTCCTATTGACTTGATGTTATCAAGTATGAATGTCATCAAAATGACACGTGGGCCTCAAACTGCTTTCAAGGGTTATCGGATCGTTCATCTGAATGGGGATCCTCTCGTTTATTCAGCACTTTGAGTGATGTAAGCTGTCCAAGAGTCCGTCAGCACGGTGTCGTAGAGGCGTGCTGACTGGTTCTTCACCCTTTGACCCCCACAACCACCACTATACGTGTGACTGAAACACAACTCGCAATTGCCTCACGACAGAAAACAAAAGAAGAGTATGTATGTATGTATGTATGTATGTATGTATGTATGTATGTATGTATTGTAATGTATGTATGTATGTATGTATGTATGTATGTATGTATGTATGTATGTATGTATGTATGTATGTAATGTAATGCAATGTAATGCAATGTATGCATGTATGTATGTATGTGTGAATGTATGTATGCATGTATGCATGTATTTCCTCTTCTGGTGTGGGAAGACAGCGGCGCGAATTAACATTTGCAGCGGCCTCACCCAGTACCAGTGTGGGAAGATGGCAGCTTGAATTCACTTTTGCGGCGGCCTCACTCAGTATCGTCCATGCAGTGTCTTTGTCCATGTCTATGTCTAAGTTTTACCTTCATTTGATGGCTGGGAGAGCTGGCGCTGGATTGGTTGGGAGAACTTGGTCTGCTGTGTCCTGTGGGCTCAAGGACTACAGCCCTGCCTGGAGCTGTGCCCGAAAGGGTAACACTGAGGGCGGTCTGACAGGACGCAGACACAGGGGCAGGCTAAGCTAACTGCTAGCCCATACAGACAGTTCCGATAACACCGAGGACGGTCTGGCGGTGGCCTTGCCTGACGTCGACTGTGGTGTTTTTGGTGTTGTCGTTTGGAGTGCGGGGAGGTGTGTTGAAGGTGTCTGGCTGGGAGAGCTGGAGTTGGATCAGCTGAGGGAGTCTGGTCTGCTTCGTCCGGTGGATCTAAGGACCACGGCCTTGACCAGAGCTGCGCCTGAAGAGGAAACATCGTGGGGGGTCTGAAAGGACGTGGAAGTGGGCCAGGCTAAGCTAACTGCTAGCCCACGCAGACCGGCAGTTCCAACAGTCATCTTGGCTGGTGTTCGTTCCCTTGGACAGTGATTTTTTGTGTTTAGTTTGGACATATGTGTTAGTTTGGATATATGTGTTCTTGTAGTTCTTGTAGTTTTTGGATACGTGTTCTGTCTTTGTGTTGCACTGCTGGGGGCTGGGGGAAACAATATTTCCCCCAGTTCCTATTATAATGATATTTCCAGTTCCAGTTCCAATTCCCAGTTCAGAAATAAAGTGTTCCTGATTCCTGATGTGTATGTGTGTATTGTATGTATGAGTCCCTCTGGCCTCTCAAGGTTGGCCATTTTCTCGGCCCGTACATTCAGTTGAAGCAGGCCTGGCAGGGACCAGTGATCGGTGCCATGCACCAGATTGCACACTGGAGTGGCATAGAAAGGCGGACAGAGCTGGCTCAGTGACGACAAGAGGGTCTCTATGCTTGTGGGTCTCCTCCGGCACGTGTGGCCGGCCACGCAGGACTCAGACAAGAGCAGATGGCGTGCCGGGCCATCTCATGTACGGGATGGCCTGTGCAGCAGGCTCAGAGACCACCTGTATCGCTCAGACTCTAACGTCAGACTCTAACCCGAGGGATGGGGGGGGGGGGTACCACAAATCCCTATTCTGTACACAAAGAGGTGCTGATGTCATGCAGTGACCAGCCACTGCGTAAAGTAAATTCTAATACCTTGAGTACATTTTAATAAACCAAGAGGCTAAGAAGTTGCCTAATTAACTACTTGACAACATTTTTAAGTTAATCCAACATTTAATTAAAAAAAATTTTTTTTTGAGTGCAGGGAGAATTTCATATGCTTATTTGAAGCCGGCTGATGTGGTGTACTCTGGAGCAGGTTTCCTCAAAGGTTACTTCAGTAGGCATAGATGCACAGGGGATCAAACCAGGCCCTCTGGCTAGGCTAATGTCACCAGTAACTACTACTAAGATATCCCACCACCATTTAAATATGACCAGCAGCACTGGCATCGCTATTGTGAATGACAATAACTGCCTCAAATGCATTTGGTATAAAATAGGTATCTGGTGCTCTATAATATTTACCTTTGATTTCCCCAAATCTTGCTGAAACAAATATATCTCATACGATATTACTGCCACACATGTGCCACAAGACCGCATGCAGTAAACGCATACCATCAGTCTTTATGGCAATCATAGAAACTAGACAATATACAGCAGTATTTGCTACTGTACAAAACTGCTGATTCAATTGAAGACCCAACCCCTTGACGAAGTATGACATCATTATAACCTCGACTTCCAGTGATGCCTCCCATCTTGGATAACAGCTGTTGGTATCAAAACACTCCTTTGCATAGTAAAACGCTCTCTATGTCATCTGTCATTCAAAACTTGCTCTGCTTGCATCACAAGCTGCTCTCATTCCACATGAATAGCCAATCTGTTGTTACAACAATGTTACAATGTGGCAAACTAGGAATGAACTAATGATTTCTTTGTAGGTCCTACCTTTGTGGCGCCGGTATTTTCCTCGGCCCCCTGGCCACGTTTTTCCACTCCTGGTGTGGGTACAGTTCCGCCTCTCACATCCTTTCAAAGTGGGGCTCCTCTCATCATCTTCTCTCAGGGTAGACGTACCCCGGCCTCATTATCAGCGTCTGTATTTTACTGTGATGTCTGATGCTCCGTTAAAGAGGAGCAGGTGAGGGAAAAGTGACAGTGAAGGGGCAACAGAGGCCCGTGTGGATCCATCATGACAGCTGGCCCCGGGCTCCGGTCACACGACTGGCAAACAGCCAGCGCGCCTATCATAAGAAATCCTTTGTGCAATCCACAACATCAATATAACGTCATCTCCATTGTGATAGGAGGGGGAGTTGGAAATAGATTTGATATGTCACCCATCATCTGATTCTCTTAACTTAATCAAATTGCAACCATCTACGGTATGACTTGAGATTGAATAATGACTTTTTTTTTTCTTTTTGAAATCTGTCCTGTTATTTTTCAATGGAGTGAAACGTTAGGTGGGGGTTGGCTACTGCCATTGTGTCTTCCCTCTGGCTGGCACAAACACACGCTTTCTCTCACACAAGGACTCTCTCTGTCTCAAACAAAGTCAGTCTATTGTGGATTGGGCGAGTTGGCCTACAGCTTCCAGCAAGGGGGGGGGGGGGGGGCTGATTTTTAACCCTGGACATTCAAGTGATTCTCAGTTCACACTACATGACATACTGTACTACTTCTTGACCAGTAAGCTCTTACATTATTACCCGTACTCTCTGACCAGGTCACAAAGACATGTTGATAACTATTTCATTGTTAAGTAAGCTAAAGAAACCATGATGCATCAGGGTTGACACCGGGAAAAAAAAACGCACAAGAAAAACATAGATTTGATAACTGACACCAGTTTATTCAATATATAGTCACAAAAATACAATGCTAAAACAATAGGTGCAAATTTTTTTTTTCAGTGCAAGATTTCAGACAATGTGCAAAAGATTAAACGTATTCAAATGTAGGTCACTAATTCAGAATCACATTTCAAGAAAGTGTCTACTCAAGTTCAGACAATAAGTTAATAAATACATTACATAAAACATAGTCAGCAGGATTTACATTTTTGAGTCAATGAAATGGGAATTTTTATTTTTGAAACCAAAATCTGAGAGGCTGGAATTAGCGTTTTATTTGTGATATCACAGCTTTTTCATACAGTACTTATAAAATTAAACTTGCTCTTTGAAGTTAACATGCCTTTGTGTGCATATTTACTTTATGTCCATGTCAATCTCAAGCAACTGAGACTTTTGCATGAAAATAGGGTTTGGGTCACAACAAACTTTAATATAAGTGCTGAACAGAACCCCGATTTGTCTCTATAAGTGTGTGAGAATGTGTGTGCATGCATGCATGTGTGTGTGTGACAGATATAAATTTTTTTTTGCATGTTTGTAAGTGTGCAAGCCTGTGTGTGTGTGTGTGTGCATGCACACACCTTCATGTGCATTTTTTTTATATACACACACGCATACCTGTTCACACCCATCTCTGCTTCAGCTCCCAGGCCCTTTCCCTGATCCAGTCCTCAGTTTGATTGACAGCTGAACGTTCCGCCCCCAGGACCATACACAGCCTGGCCAGCTTAAGCCGGTTCCTCTCCAGGTAGATCTGGGTGTCTTCCTGCAGCTTATCCAGGGCACCTCGCCGGCTCTCATCCAGGGACACCTCAGCGCTCAGCATGGGGTTGAAGCGGAAGTAGATGTCCGGGGCCAGCAGGTCATCCAGCAGAGTGTGGACCCCCTCGGTGTCTGTGGCACTGCTAATCAAGTTGCTAATTTTTGCTCTCAAGCTGGTGGATGTGATGGGACCCCTTTTAGCACTGTCGTAGCGGCCAGTGCCAAGAGACAAAACGCACTGGAAAGGCTGGTTGGGCCACAACAGTCGGCTCTCGTGGACAGCCAAGGCACAGGGGTTGTTGAGGATAATCCCTCCGTCCTACAAAGACACAGAAAAATACCATTAACTAAAGCAACGCATTTTGAGTTGTCCTTCAATGTGTTTGATGATCCTGATTTGCTTGTTGAAAGGATAGTAAATCACCCATTCTTGAGACTCGGGACAAAACATGTCCTACAGAGAAAACTGTTATTTTTGCTAAAAATCAAGGCCTTTTTAGCATGGCAGTCTATTCCATTGCCTACCAACATGGAGATAGCCAGCTCGAATCCTCGTGTTACTTCTGGCTTGGTCTGGCATCCCTACAGACACAATTGACTGTGTCTGTGGGTGGGAAGCCGGATATGGGTATGTGTCTTGGTCGCTGCATTAGTGCCTCCTCTGGTCAGTCGGGGCGCCTGTTCGGCGAGGAGGGGGAACTGGGGGGAATAGCATGATCCTCCCATGTGTTACGTCCCCCTGGTGAAACTCCTCACTGTCAGGTGAAGAGAAGTGGCTGGCGACTCCACATGTATCGGAGGAGGCATGTAGTAGTCTGCAGCCCTCCCCGGATCGGCAGAGGGGGTGGAGCAGAGACCGGGAAGGCTAAGAAGAGTGGGGAAATTGGCCAAGTACAAGTGGGGGGGGGGGGCGGATCAAGACCTTTATAATGATAAATTACATAAGAAGTTACATGTAGAAAGCACTGTGTATGCCCATAACATTTTTTAAATGTTTATTTGAACATATCTTCGGTCGTCTATCGAAACGATGATGACTGTGATGCAGTTTAAGCTCAGCAAGCACACCTGTGGGCCATCAGGCCCACATCAGAGCGGCAATACCATCCACATTTGTCACAGACGAATGTTGTTTGAGTTGGTCTGTTATGTCTTGCATGGTGGGCCTTATCACAGGATTCTTGTCTCTTTTGTTCAATAGCTGTTCTCGATTGCCTTACTGTGGAGTGCCATCTCTGTCTGTCCAGGGCCACTGTCTCCCAGCTGGAGTCATCTATGCTGTAGATCTTAATGTGGCACTTGAGCACATCTTTGTGTAGCTTATGTAACCACAGTAGCTTCTGGCCTCCCGCCTTCCTTTTTCCCTGGCACAGCTCTCTGTAGAAAACCTTTTGGTAGGTGGTTGTCTGGCATTCTTCTCACATGGCCGGCCCATCTGAACTGGGAGGCTGTTATTAGGGCTTCAACACTGACAGTACCAGCACGTCTCAATACTTTCACGTCGGGCATCTTGTCTTCCCATCTGATTCTCAGCAGCTTTTGCAGATGACGAAGTTGTATGCTGGTGAGCTTCTTGATGAGCTTGTGATACAGGGTCTCATGCATTTAGTAGAGTATAGTAGAGACAAGAGAACAGCTGTGTTGTAGACCTTGATCTTAGTTGCCAGCCTGACATCGTGGTGGGACCAAAGTCATTTGTGGAGGGCATCAAAGGCTTTTGTGGCCACTTGGATTCTTCTGTCCACTTCTAAGTCAGAGGAGTTTGTACTTGTCACAGCACTGCCCAGATAGGTAAAGCACTCAGTGGTCTTCAGAGTTGCTCCATTAACCAAAATACTTGGCTGACCTTCTTCGGGATTTTTCTGAAGCTCTGTTTTGGAGACATTGATCTTCAGTCCAAAGAGGGTAGCCACTGAAGAGAAGCGGTCAACTATTTCTTGCATTTCTCCAGGACCATTGGCAACCAGAGCTGAGTCATCTGCATAGAGAAGCTCTCGAACACAAGAGTTCTCTTGTTTTGGTAGATGCATCGAGTTTCGCAAGATTGTAGAGGTTTCCATCTGTTCAGGTCCTGATGTGCAAGCCACCTCTCAAGTTGGCTGACTTTGTTTCTAGGACTGCAGTGAGATATAACGTCAATAGGGTCGGTGCAACACACATCCCTGCTTCACTCCATGCTTGATGTTGAAAGCATAGCTGACGTCTCCTCCAATTGATACTTTCCCTGTCATATCATCATGGAAAAGTCTGATGATACTGATCAGTTTCTGGGGGCAGCCATAAGTCTCTAGCACTTTCCACAGTGTCTCTCTATCAACAGTGTCAAACACTTTTGAAAAGTCCACAAAAACATTGTAAAGTGGCTGGTGCTGTTCGGTTGCTTTCTCTTGGAGTTGTCTTAGGGTGAAGATCATGTCTGTGATGGATCTACCAGATCTGAAACCACATTGGCTTTCAGGCAACATTTCTTCTGAAAGGATCTTTATCTGGTTCAGTATGCTCTTAGCATGGACCTTTCCAGCAGTCGACAGAAGTGAGATCCCACGGTGGTTTACACAATCGCTTTGTTCACCCTTCTTCTTGTAGATGGTCACAATCAAAGCATCTTTGAAGTCTTGAGGAAGGCATTGGTTCTGCCAGCAGGCATTATAGAGCTTTAGCAGCTCTGACTTAAGTATTGAGCCACCATACTTCAGGATGTGTAATGGGATGCCATCTTGTCCTGGTGCCTTTATACTTCTGGTGTCTTTAAGTCCTTTCTTTACTTAGCCATTGTGATCAGCTCACAGAGGTCTTCTCTTATCAGTCTTCTTGTAAGCCACTTGTAAGCATGCATTTGGATCTGCTGATCCTTCTTGATTCAAGAGGGTGCAGAAGTGCTCTTTCCATCTTTCTGTGATTTCTATCAGGCCAGTACACAGCTTACCTCCATCTGCCATTTTTACTGGTGCTATTGTATTGCTTCTTGGGCCATAGATGGCTCTCAGTGCAGAGGAGAGTCCATGCAAATCATTTTGATCTGCTAAGGCCTGCAGCTCTTCTGCTTTCTTGCTCCACCAGTTGTCCTTCATCACCCTAATCTCCTTCTGAACTTTGGCTTTAATTGCCTTGAAGGCCGATTGACTCTTCTCAGAGTTCTCTTTCAGGTGGGCATTGTAAAGCATTTGCTTTTCCTGTACCAGTTCTTGGAATACTTCATCTTGATCCTGGAACCAGTCAGGCGATTTTTTTTTAGATGACCAAGCACATAATTTGTTTTGTAACTTTTCCTCAACAAGAAATCAATATTTCAAATTGCCCAAAAAAGGGTTAAAACATCTTAAAATGTGTAAGTATGAGGATAACTTAGAAGACATTAATAACTAATATAATAAACAGTGCATATGGTGATGTTGTAACAGAATTTTCAGCAAAAATCTGCTTATTACAAACGTGTCCTAAATTTCTGTCAAAACCATCAGATTTTTACATTATCATGAACAAATCAGGAATTACCCAAGGTACCTATATTCTTGAGGACCCTTTGATCACATACTGCTCTTGCTGACCACAACTGTATCACACATGGTCTGGTAAGTTTTCAACTTTTTGAAAATGTTAAGGAACAATATTGATATTGCTGAGGTCACAGCTTTTATATAGTAAAATGTGTTAAGAATTTTGGAATATATGCAGGTGTTTAAGTTAGGGTTTAGAGGTAGCTAGCAACTGAGGAAAAACAAAATGGTTCCATTGCAGACTAAATTAAAAAAAAATTTTTTTTTTGATTTCTGCTCTGCATTTAACCCATCCTAGCTGTGTAGCTAGGAGCAGTGGGCAGCCACTCGTGCAATGCCTGGAGACCAACTCCAGTTCGTCTTGCCATGCTTTAGTCAGGGGCACAGAAAGGAGTATAAACCCTAACATGCATGTCTTTTTGATGGTGGGGGAAACCGGAGCACCCGAAGAAAACCCACCACAGACACGGGGAGAACATGCAAACTCCACACAGAGGATGACCTGGGATGACCCCAAGGTTGGACAACACCGGGGTTCGAACCCAGGACCTTCTTGCTGTGAGGTAACAATGCTAACCACTGGGCCACCATGCCATTTTTGAGATGTAAAATAAATTTTGTCAACAATTTCAGACAGCAACACTGCTAGATTTTGGGACTGATGGTGTGGACGTATCATCTGACGGCGATGATAACTGTTCCCATAACATATTTCATATAAGGTCTCTCATGATCTAACTTACATACGCTCACACACACACGCACGCACCCCCCCCTCCCCACACACACACATACACACACACCAAAAGGATAGTTTGATTTAACTGTTTTGTATTCTCTCTCTATTGTGATCTAGCGTACACAAACACACACATACGACAGGACTATTTGCTATTATGTCTCCACCATGATTGCGCCCACAGACAGACAGAAAGACTGAGAATTTATGAATACAGTTTTCCAATATACCTTTTCTTATCATAATAACATTATAATAATCTGTAGGTTAGGTAAGCATGGCTAGACAGAAACTGTCACTGACGAAGCAGAGGAAAAGGGACAGGGAGTACTAAAAAGTGAGAGGAGAGAAAGTGTACAGTGCCAGAGATGAAAAGAGAGATGCTAGAGAAGGAAAAGCAAAGGCGGAAACAAAGGATTCAAGATGGGAGGATAAGAACCATAGAAGATATGAGTGAAAGGGAAAAGGAGTGTCAGAGAAGAACTTGGATACATTTTTTTTTAAAAAAATCACAGAAAACAGAGTGAGAGAGAGAGAGCAGTATAACACAACAGGCTGACACACCCGCTGATAATCCACTAGACCAGAGTGTAGAAGAGCCACACAGCAGTAGACGGTATCTTGCAAGTCAAAGGCAAAGGAGATAAACTAGGAGAAGACATTCTACAGAAATCAAAGCTTTGAAAAAGAAACTAAGGAGGGTAAAACATGCGCGGAACAAACTGCAAAAGCAAGTATGGCGAAGAAAGCCAGTGCACAATAAAACTCAGATTCTCCACAGAGAGCAAGAAAATAATGCAAGGAAGTTAGCTTAAAAATCCTTTGATCAAAAGAACCCTTCTCTTCCACAATGACCTCATCAGAGCGCTTCAGAGGAACCAACAAACTCGGCCCAAGAGTGCGACACTTCAGAAGTCCAGTGGTCAACCACTGAGAATAATTTTCTGTGTTTATCAATGTTGTTTTATATGCTTAATGCTAAAAAACTTTGGTCATAAAGAACTTTTGAAACTGGGATGTTCAGAATAGTGTGGAATAGTAACACAATAAATAACACATTTAATATCTGAGTAACTGTGCACCAATGTTAGATACTTTAGGACATTTGACATTTATTAGACTTAAATCAAAATGTTTTTTGTTGGATGTGATGGTGTTGACATGGACGATGTTATGAGTGGAATAAATTTAATTTTCTGAAAAAGTTCCAGAATACAAAAAAAAAAACTTGTTTCTTTGCATTAGGGGCGATGGTGACTCAGGAGGTAAAGCAAGTTGTCTGGTAACTGCAGGGCTGCCAGTTTGATCCTTGACCCCTGCTTGCAAAAATGTTGAGGTGTCCTTGAACAGGACACCTAACCCCTCACTGCTCCTGATGAGCTGGTTGTTACCTTTCATGTCTGACACCGCCGTCGATGTATGAGTGTGTGTGTGTTTGGATGAATGTGATGCATTCAGTGACTGTAAAGCACTTTGAGTGGCTATTGCAGCCAGAAAAAGCACTTTCTAAATGATCAATCAATCAATCGATTTACCATATACCATGATTTGATTGCCAAAGCTTATGTCACCAGCATATACTTTTCAAATTTAGTAAGTACTAAAATACAAAAAAAAATTTAACATGGGAAGGATGTCCAGGTGGCGTGGCAGTCTATTCCGTTGCCTACCAACATGGGGATCGGTGGTTCAAATCCCTGTGTTACCTCCGGCTTTGTCGGGCATCCCTACTGACAAATTGGCCGTGTCTGCAGGTGGGAAGCTGGATGTAGGTATGTTTCCTGGTCGCTGCACTAGCGCACTAGCGCCTCATCTGGTCGGTCGGGGCGGCTGTTCAGGGGGGAGTGGGAACTGGGGGGAATCGTGTGATCCTCCCATGTGCTACATCCCCCTGGTGAGACTCCTCACACTGTCAGGTGAAAAGAAGCTGCTGGCGACTCGACATGTATTGGAGGAGGCATGTGGTCGTTTGCAGCCCTCCCTGGCTTGGCAGAGGGGGTGGGGCAGTGACCGGGACGGCTCGGAAGAGTGGGGTAATTGGACAGGTATAATGAACAATTGGGGAGAAAAATGGGGGAGAAAAAAAAAACTGAACACATTTTGTCTCAAGTCTCAACTTGAATGGGTGAAATGTAAAATAGATACGTACATGCTAGATTGGTAACTTGAAGGAAAGCTAAGGAAAGTTTCTGCCATGTTTGACCATTTATGAGAAAGTTGTGAATGTTTTTATATTGCTGTTATGATGCCCCTATGAGGCTGCTCTGTTCCTTGCTGTGTGTTGTCACAAAGGCCCAATGCTGAGAAAACTCCAGCGGTGTCACTATTAAATACAGAAGAGGCAAAACTCATAAACTGAGATTAACGTCCACAGACAAGATAGCAGCAAGTGATAAGCAGGACAGCGAGTATGAAACAAGGAAGTCCTTAAGCACAGGAAAATGGTGTTAAAAATGATTGTTTTGATAGCCTGCAATCCCGTTACTTTAAGCTTTCCTATGTGTGCTGAGCCTACGTGACATCACAGCAAATACACAAGCAGTCTGACGCGTTTCCCTGAGCGGTTAAAATAATTTTAATATCAGCACCCATGAAATGATCAATTCTGCTTAAAAACTGACTTTTAGAGACAAATATCTTGGATGTATGTGCTCTATATTTTTAATAACATAATAACTTTTTTTCATAATATCCGCGTTTTGTGTTTTTTACCAGGGGTTTGTCTCTCCTTTGAATAAAGAAGCAGGTGAGTCAACGCCGAAACATTTACATTCTCATGGACAATCCCAGTTTTAGAACAGAGGTTGGTTATTTTCCTACCTGGTGGATGTCGCTCTGTAGGGGGAACTCCTGGAAATACCCCGGGGCAGCCGACGATGCTCGTACCGCCTGCCACATCTGGTATCCGGAGCCTCCTGCATAGCGGCTCAGAGACCCTGGAGTGTGGTTGTAGTTGCGGAAGACGAAGGCCTTCGGACTGTTTCCCCAATTTACTACTGCGCTGACTGCCGACACCTAACCAGGTATCAAAATGACATCTGTTATCTTTAGAAAATTTGAAAAGTAATCATAATCAGTTAAAGAGAGAACAGAACCGGAGCAGCCGTTCGAAAATTAAAGCATTTGTGGACCACTCAGAAATTAAGGTAAAACTCAACAGCCTATCAGCTCCTTTTATGCCCTCTGTATAAACAACCCACGGGGGTAATTTGACTTGTTTCATGGTAGCATTTTTACTTCATCAACAGAAGCAAGTATTCAATTGAAAATAACATCAAGTTTTGGGAGCCAAATGTAGCGCAATTTAATAATTTATATCCATATAATCCAGCAACCAATGAATGAACATTAAATACTATTTGCAAATTTATTGAAAATGGACTGCCACACCCGTATCCTACAGTAGGCATGTTTCACATCGGAATTATGAGTTCCATTTCCTGTGTGTTACAGTGGCATAAACTACTACTACTAATACTACTACTTTCGGCTGCTCCCAGTAGGGGTCGCCACAGCGGATCATCCGTTTCCATTTATTCCTGTCTTCTGCATCTTCCTCTGTCACACCAACCACCTGCATGTCCTCTCTCACCACATCCATAAACCTCCTCTTTGGCCTTCCTCTTTTCCTCTTCCCTGGCAGCTCCATATTCAGCATCCTTCTCCCAATATACCCAGCATCTCTCCTCCACATATGTTCAAGCCATCCCAATCTTGCCTCTCTTGCTTTGTCTCCAAACTGTACAACCTGAGCTGTCCCTCTAATATACTTGTTCCTAATCCTGTCCTTCTTCGTCACTCCCAATGAAAGTCTTAGCATCTTCAACTCTGCCACCTCCAGCTTTGCCTCCTGTCTTTTCGTCAGTGCCACTGTCTCCAAACCATATAACATAACTGGTCTTACAACCATCTAGTAAACCTTTCCTTTAACTCTACCCAGTACCCTTCTGTTGCAAATCACTCCTGACACTCTTCTCCACCCACTCCACCTTGCCTGCACTCTCTTCTTCACCTCTCTTCTGCACTCCCTATTACTTTGGACAGTTGACCCCAAGTATTTACGTAAACTCATATGCCATACATATGCACACTGATACAGTGGCATAAGCTCGTTCCTATTTAATTTTGAATTATATTGTTGAAGAAAAATGATCTGCTCTGGAGGTGGATTGGAAAAAGATAGATGTGTTTTATGGACATTTTGGACCGCGAGAGAGAAGGGCTGCACTCAAGTGTGAAAGCTGTTCTCTAAATAAACGAAGTACAACTAGTTTTGTGCAAATGTATTAATGAATATATTTGTATGTTAATGCATATGGGTTTCTAGAAGTGACACATTTTAATAACACAATTACCAGTTTAATAGTGTGTGTGTGTGTGTGTGTGTGTGTGTGTGTGTGTGTGTGTGTGTGTGTGTGTGTGTGTGTGTGTGTGTGTGTGTGTGTGTGTTTGAGTACTGTGAAGAGAGTATGTGCAGAAGGGAGGAGTTTCTGATAAGGGAGATACGCGCTAGGCAGTTGGAAGTTTTCTCACAATATTATTCTAAAAGTGATTTTCATCTGATAAGCAATTTTGGATTGAATGCATTTGCAACTTCTTTTTTGAAATCACAGAAAAAAAAAACCCTCTGTGGGGCCGACTTGCAAAACCTGTACATACCCCACTAGTGGGCCACACTTTGGGAAATGCTGGACTACAGCTTTTTTTTTTTTTTTTGGATATCTCCCCCCCTTTTTCTCCCCTATTGTATCCTGCCAATAACCCTACTCTTCTGAGCCGTCCTGATCTCTGCTCCACCCCTCTACCAATCTGGGAGGGCTGCAGACTACCACATGCTTCCTCCAATACACGTGAAGTCGCCAGCAGCTTCTTTTCACCTGACAGTGAGGAGTTTCACCATGGGGACGTAGCGCGTGGAAGGATCACGCTATTCCTCCCAGTCCCCCCCCCCCAAACAGGCACCCCAACCGACCAGAGGTTATCAGAGCATGCGCAGTGAAACACACACACACTATTTATTATTATTACTGCTTTTTGTTCCATTTTGTTGTTATTTAATTACTATTGTTGCTGCAGTGTTGAGGAGCCGAAACACAATCATTTTACTTTCTTGTACTTTTATAATGAGACGTAGCAAATAAAGAATCCTGAATCCAGTGCAGCAACCAGGACACATACCCACATCCGGCTTCCCACCCGCAGACACAGCCAATTGTGTCTGTAGGGACGCCCAACCAAGCCGGAGGTAATACGGGGATTTCAACCGGCGATCCCAGTGTTGGTAGGCAACAGAATAGACTGCCACGCCACCCGGACGCCCCTCGGACTGCAGTTTAATGGCTGGAATCTACATCGCTGCTGTCTACAGCTTGACCAGAGAAGGACCCTCTGCTTCCTTAACTCGATAACATTACATTGCTGCAATGAGGCTGGCTCTGCTTTTGATTTAAAAATCAACAGTTCACAGTGAATGTTGACAATGTCCTTACCTTGGGACTTATCTCATCTCTGGCTGTTCTGATCAGTATCTGCTCACCCATCTTATCTCTGAATATATATATATAAAAAAAGATGAAATTACTGTAAAAGTATATAATCAAACTGCATTACAGTAATCTGCCAAATATACTTTAACACATGTACATTATGGCAAACTGTGTTATGAATACCTCAGTATCCTCTCCCAGGTTTCTGTGTTGTAATAGGAGTGACTCCAGCCCATCTTCACGGTACCGACCAGGCGGTTCTGGCGGAACACGTCCGAGCCGAAACGGCGGTACATGTCAGCACACTCCTCGAGAGAGAAACGGGACAGGCCCAGCATGTAGGCTAGGACAGCGCCTGATAGAAACACATGTATATATAGAGAGGAAAGAAATAGCGCCACCAGGAGATATTTAAAGTTTAGATGGCAAAGTTAATGAAGATAATACACTGAAACACCAGCGGTTCCATGGATAAGTCTCTCAGTCCTGCTCTTGTTCCCTTACCGGTACTCACTCCACAGATGTAGTCAAACAGCTGGTGAATCTTTTTGCCTGTTTCAGCTTCCAACAGCTTCAACACCTGCAGAGGAACCACACCCCTGAAAAAAAAATAGATATAATAGTTGGCCAATTTTTTCTTGTTGCCTGTAAAATTGAGAGCATACACACCGCTCATAGGAAGAGTAAATATCAATGGTACCACTTTAAAAAGGGTGTTATAAGTGGTTACCTCTTCTATGGGTTTTCTACCTTGTTGCGGTGAAGAGGCTTGCATGTCCCCATGACTCCAAGAGCAATGCCGTCAGAAGTATTAACTTTTGGCAGGGTCACCCATGGCGGCAAGGTTGAGAATGAGAGTCCAGACTAAGAACGATCCAGCCTACAAGACCTCAACGGTGGACCAGGTGGACAAAGTTACTTCAAACTCAACAGCTGTGAAGGTGGATGGAGGCTGTAAGAGATCCATCACCTCCAACTCTCTTGGTTTCCTTGCCATTGGAATCAGTTGGTTGATTTGTACAATCAAAAATCCTCTGAAAATCACATGAGGAGGGGGACCTTTTCAGCCTTGAATAGCAATCTGCCTAAGAGAGGGAAACTTTGACATAAAACTTACGACCACCCTGGACCATAGTGGATGACCCTTGAGTGTAAAGAGTGGGGCCAGTTCTGCACACACTGCACTCCACCTTAAAGCGCTATTGCAAATACATGAAGGCATACATCCACACATTATACCAACCATTTTAAGTCCTGTAGCAATGGGAAAGGGGCAAAAATGGCAGGTGGAGGATGTCACTGGAAGCCGCAGTCCCAATCCTCAGAAGTATGGGTCATCTGATGTTAACCTGGAGGTGACAGCATTATCCAGCAGCACCCTGACTGACCAAGCAGCCTTCTTTAGGGATAGCACTGCTTGCTCCACATGGAGAGAGGGCTAGGAAAGGTGACCTAACCAAAGCTCGTCTCCTCACCTGCAAGTTAATTTCCTCTGTTCCATCATTGGTATCTATTGGAGCAGTTTTGTCACCAATGTCGAGGTCCTTGTTCAAGCGGAGGTCAATAACATCGAGGCCGTGCTGTTGAAGACCCAACTACGTTGGGCAGGACATGGGTCCAGAATGGAAGACCATCACTTGTCTGAGATTGTTCTGGATGCCTGCTACATCGACCCCCATCACGGGTGTACTCTGGCTTCTGACTGCGAGGACTGGAGATGCACCATCCACCAGGCTGTCTCCTCCTTCAAAGAGATTTGCAGAGCCAGACTGCAAGACAAAAGGAGCAGGCGGAAACAGCACAGCAGCAAGGCCTCCACCACCTCTGACCAGACCTTCATCTGTGGCCGCTCTGGTTGGACCTGCCGGTGCCGCGTCAGACTTGTCAGCCACCAGCAAGTCTGCAGCAGACATGGACAATTGCCTTCCTAGATCTTCATTCGCGAAACCAGGCCAAAAGATAAGTGGTTGCTATTATGACTTTATTAATGGTTAATATCCCATCTATCGACACATTAGAAAGCAGAATTAAAATGTTATAATGCATTTATAAAAACACTTTGGTTTGCCATGTTGGGAGCCCACATGGGGGAAGAGTCTCTTAAGACACTCTCTCAGAAACTATGTGATTTGACAAAAATAGCAAACCACTAACCGCTACTTAAACTTAACCTTAAATTTAACCACTACCTAACCTTGACCCTAAACTTAACCAATGTAATTGCTACTGTGTTAAAAATTACTTTTGTGTATACATTGCTCAACATTTTCAAATCACATAAGGCTTTTTTTTGTCGCCCACTGAGAATGTGAATCAGCGGGCCTTGCTGGTCACATGGTTTCCAAGAGAATGTTTATAGCGACTCATTGATAAAAAGGGCTCCAAACCAAAATGTATTTTTATTAATGTGCTACATTACATCTTATACTGAGTCATACATCACTGATAATAGGTTCTAATCCATAAATAAGCTATTAACCATAATAAAGAAATTAGAAACCACTTATAAACCCTTTATGAAATATATGTTATTGTAAAGTGGTACCAGATTGATAACTGCATTCATGTTCATGTGTCATTGTCTCCCAATTCAAGTTACCTTGTACCACCACCATCAATTGAGAGCACTCTTATTCCACGACCTTTGACTGGATCCACATAGCCAATCAGAGCCAAAGTTTCTCTGATGGCTCTCTGAAGTTCATGGTCATCTTTATATCTGCGCCGTTGCTTCACCAGTTTAACTGCAATTTTCTCCTGGAAGTAAGGAGATGATAGTTTACAGGATCAGAACTACTGTAACACATACACTTGGATCAGGTCACTGTTGAGATGAGACTTGGATGGTCTATGTTCAAACCAACCTGCCACATTATTGCTCTGCATGATGGGTAGCGGATAAGGTGTTCGTTCAGTTCCTCCATGCGAGCAGTCAGAGCATCTGGAGACAAGGCCGCTCCCATACTGCCAATCAACCCATGGGTCATTTCCTCTGCCTGCCTCCGACTCAAGACAACCTGTGAACATAAAGAAAGAAAGCTGAGACAGATGCCTTATTTTTTAGTTGACCAACAATTCAACAAGTAGTTAAACTGGAAAACATTCTTCATGAGAGAATCAGAGGTTCAGAGGTAGAACAAAAGGCATGGTTTTTCCAACACACATACAAAGGGGTATCAGGAGGTCAACCAATTCACTTGAGAGGTAGATCAGTAAAGGTCCCCAGTCCTTAGTGAACTTGTTATCATTCCCTTTTAATCTGATTATCATAATTTTAACTCAAGACATGAACTGCATTTTAATTTGAAGGTTGAATTTTGGTGAAACAAAAATTGAATTACATTACATCACTTACAATGTTATTTTCATTATATCCTATGCAACTCACCCCTCTGTTTAACGTAGTCTCTACTGGTGTTGAGGTAGGTCTGGATCGCTTGCTCTGGGTCCTGGAATGCAGTTTTAGATAACCACCCAGCAGGTTAGGGATGGCACTTGTGGGGTGCATGAGACAGTCCATGAGAGATATTGACCTTCGTTTCTGAGTGGTGGTGGATCCAGCATCCATCCCATTCACATGATTTATATCCTCTTCTTCCTCTAAGACACCCTCACCCTTGAAATATCGGTTGATGTGATTGGCCATCTGGGAGTAGCTCTCCCCAAAATGCATTGTGTGGCTGCTGGTGTGGAAGAGGCCTTGGGGATTAGGGATGAGCTGTTCTTTCTGTTTCAGCTGTGGAGGCACACTTTGAGATTTGGGGGTAGATTGTGCAGGGAACTCATCCTGGTAAGTGCCTCTGTTTTCTGCAGCAAGCTGCTCTTTCTGACAGCGATCTCGATCCACGTCATCTGCGATACTAGCACCAAAGTATCTGTTAATGTGTCTCGCAAAGTAGCGGTAACCTTCCTCCCAGTTACTGACAGTTTCATCACGTCCAGCTGTTGCACACTGAGCTTGGCCAGCACGCATTTTTATTTCTTCTAAGACCGACCTCTCTTTTAATCTTTGACCGTGGTGTCTTGCTGCTTTTCTTCTCTGCCTCCTGGTTGACCCTCTGTTGTCAGACAAACGCAGAGTCTCCGGCATGGCTTTGGCGGGGCCTCGGGAGAAAACTGTGTTGATGTGATTAGCAACATAATTGTAGCTTTCTCCAAATCGTGTCGCCAGAGAGCTGATGTGAAATAATTGCAGCCCAGAGTGTGTTTGGATTGAAGCATCCGTTTTCGACCGTACCTCTGCTGCATGCGTTTCTTGACATTTTACCGTTTGCGGTCTGTCCTTGTCCTCCGGTTCTTTTCTCTCAATGGTTGCCCTTTGACCTTGACCTCTTCTCTGTGACCTGCCGAGATATCCCTGAGGTGTGACAGTGAGACCGGCATTCCCGGCCACAGGGACGAGAGATTCGTCCTTTCCCTTAACATAGACATTGATGTGTCTGGACAGTCGATGAAATGACTGAACTAGACGCACTCCCAGTGAACCCTGTTGAAAATCCATCTGAGGGCCCCGCAGAACCCCAACAGGACCATCAGCTTTGCAAACATCCCTGTTGGAGGATGAGTACAATCGGGCGGCCCAGAGACATTTCCCTTCTCTGGTGGTGCAGCTAGATGCGTAACTTTTATTACTGTGGTTTAGCCTCGTATATTTGAAGATGGCTCTCCGTGTAACAGTGGGAGGTTGGTGGGCAGACAGCAGGGAGAAGCTAATGAGATCCAGAGAAATGGGTGTCTTGGACAGGTGCGGGAAGTTTCTGAGAATGCCTATGAGGTGTCTGAGTTTACAATACAACCTTAATGTATTTCCACCCAAGGGATGTGCACACAGCTTGCTGCTGAGGTATCGTCCCATGTTTTTGACTTTGCCGATGCAATCAGCAAAAATCAAGGTCGGCCAAAGGAGGACTGACTGATTTGGGCCGCCGTAGAAGCACAGTCATCTGATACCTTATATAAACAAGAAGATGCATTGTTGATTATATTCACCTCATGATTTGAAACTGAGCTTTGAAACAAAATGATACAGACTTAAAGTGGACTAGGTTTAACCTGTTTATGTGGAAGGGAAGGTTTCAACACAATTCTCCTTTCCTTAAATGACTATGTGGGGTATAGGTTAAAAAAAACAACCCATGATCCCCCTGGGAGCTTCACCGGTGTAGTATATCAATATCTACAGCACGTGACGGAGAGAGGCCCCCTGTCACTTCTGGAAACAGCTCTGTGAAGCAACATGGACGCTTTGCATTACAGAGGGGGGAGCTGTTCACATTGTGTACAAATATGACGTGCCAAAACATCAATGCACTGTCTTGACCTAGTATGCCTCCCCCCAAAAAAATAAGTGTAACATGGAGCCTTTGTGCACATAAACCAGTCTCCATGCCTTGTACAAATAACTCTCTCTAAAAGACAATAACATTCTGCACTTCAGAGCGAGCTGTCACTGCGGTGTGACAGAATGAAACGGTGTCATCTGTTCCCATTACGCTTCATATCCTGACATGCATAAAAATCCTAACTACATGTGTATACATACACACAGAATGGGTTATCTAAAGCCTTTCTGGAGGGAAAGGCAAGCGGTTCAGGAGTGCCATGATTTCAACATTTACCTCAGTTGTTTTTCATCTAACTGGGGCAAGGTCATAAGGTGGTAAAGCAGCTTATGCCCTCTCTAATCTTAAAGAACGGTGACTGTTGGAGGTGTACGCTGAAAAGTTACCAGAAATCAGTCCCAATTCCTCTTCATTCTTGGCGAGTGCTCGGTCTTCACAATCGATCCATCCGTCTTTCACAACTCCGGAGTCATTTGATGTCCAATTTCTGACTATGCAAATACTGTCAGACGTAGTTTCTCCTCTGTTTTGATATTCAACTCCATTCGGTGTTTATGAGGCACTGTAATCCAATTGGCTGAGCTGAGCTGAGGGGCAGACACAGCTGCCCTCATACCAACCAATAGCCTGTAAGACTGCAGAAAACTTAAGGCCATATGCTGTCACTAGTGACACTGAACACAGGACGTTAGGCAAAAGTCTAAAATTAGGGGGAAGGGGGGTAACTTGAGGGGGGTCGCAGTGAACCGAGGTCAGAACATTTCTTTCGTCATAGTACAGTTAAACTTCTCTCCAATAAAGCTGTGGGACGGTCAGGTGTTGAACTGCTCCACAGGTAAAACACTCTCAGAAACAGTGCACGCTTCACTAAGTGCAATACACCTCCTCAGCAGTCAACCAAAACAACCGCGTGTCAAAGTTTGGCAAAGTACCTCAATGCATCTCAGTCATTCAGAGCTGGTGACGTGGCCGAGTCTACTATGCAAAATTGGCAAACCAAACTGAGATGGCATGTGTTCTACCGTCTCCTACCACTCCGTTTTGTAAACAGCGTTGTAGATCACATGCACCCTTGACGTTAGTCATGTGTATGCCAATCCCATTATCTGTTGACCTGGACTGTGTTGTTGGTGAAACATGTTCAAGACAAGAATGACTCATGGCAGATCTGTTTCTGTCTGCAGAGCTTAGTAAAATAACACTTACAGTGCGTGATTTCAATTCAGAATATTTTGTAACTTCCCTTATTTGTCTTTAGTTTTTATCAAAATGCATTTCCATGAACTAGTCATTTGAGGTGATATTTTTTAGCATAATACATAAAACACATCATTTAATCAATACACCATTTATTTTCGGGGGACAAACGCTGCCTCCCAACTCAGCCAAGGAATAATAACTTAAAACTTTACATTCACGTCAGGCAGCTGAACCGTTTGTGTCACGTTACAGTGACATCTAGTGGCAGCTTCACATTTATAGTGTATACAACTGTCCATCCATGACAATTGTTTATCAGTGTTAGGATTCTGTTTTCCCAAAGGGTACACCCAAGGCTTTCATCAAATCTTAACTGCATGAATCAGCTTTTTTTTTCCTCTGTTGCACTTGTGTTCTTTAGCCCTGTATTTTATCACTGTGTTTTCCAAACAAATGAACCAAATCAAGCACAGTCAGAATTATAGTGTCATAGGAAAGGATATTTTGCTTCACTAAGATATGGCTCAACAAAACACACAGTAGATGCTTATAATTCATTGAATCAAGTGTATAATACAGAGCACAGGATCAACTGCAAAATCCATAAGGGATTTATTTAGTGCTCTATCCTCTTCAAAGAGGAGGTTTATGGATATGGTGAGGGAGGGCATACTGGTGGCTGGCATGATAGAGGAAGATGCAAAGGACAGGAAGAGATGGAAACAGATGATCCACTGTGGCGACCCCTAACAGGAGCAGCCAAAAGTAGGAGTAGCAGTAGCTTTTAGATATATCCTTAATTTCCTTTCTGATCAGGAGTCATTGTGATTTCTTTTCACAACGCCCTGCAACACACTCATCCCCACTTCCAGTCCACTTCAGTCGGTTCCTAGCGAAGATGTCGTAGGCCTTGACCATGAATGGCCTCAGAGGTGGCCACATCATAAAGCAACCCATCCAGCCAAGGCCCACTGCACTGTACATGACTGCAAACGCTGGCACTCCACAGTGAATCTGCACAGCAGGTCAGGACAGAAGCAAGAGACTTCATTAAAGCTATTTAATTGGACTGAATTAACAAACTTTCCCTTTGACACTAATTCAGAATTTGTAGAGTAGACAAAAAGAGATGTTTCAAATCAAGAGTTTTGTTTATAGTTAGAAAAGCCGAATGGAAATTTCAGGGGAAATTCTGATGAATTTTTCTGCAATAAATCCAGATGCAAACATATTGAACAATCAAGTAGTTAATTGTCAACCATCATAGTCATCTACAGATGCATGCCAGTTCACACTGTGCATACATTCACACTGCTGATATTTTTCCCTTGTCTGCCTGTTTGTCTACATTTTTGTGATATATTGGATATTGTTGGCAAATGGTAATTATTTGGTGCTCGATTTCTAGAATTGGTTTTTGTCGAGTGAAGTAGTGGTAAAAATCCATGTAATGCTGTCCCGTATTAAAAATTCTCAGTTTGCAACCATTAAATCTACCTTAGCCCAGGGTCTTTCGCCAATGTAATCTTGTCATACTTGTTATTATGGAATATTCCACTCTTCATATTTGTAAAGTTGATGCATCTACAATTTACCTCATCTTTCTCATCAATGACATGCATTGCCTCCATGGCCATCTCGTAGCTCACTCCTCCGTATTCATCTCCATTATAATCTGGAAGGGAGATGTCAATGAATTCAACTTTTCCTGGCCGGTTTTGCTGCAGATAGCTGAGGAATCGGATCTCTGTCACACAAATAGGGCAAAGGCCATCATACAGCACCTGAAACAGAAAAAAAAATGGATCAAAACACGTCTACCTTCATTCTTGGGTACTGACAGACAACCACACCAATTATTCCATCTGTATTTGAGTAAAATAATTGATGGAGCAATCTTTTTTCCTCTGGTTGATAGAGGTGTTGTGCCAAATTTTGTATCCCTTGTAGAATATGGATCTTGGTGACATGTTTTAATATGAAAAGTGTTTTCACTGGGAACAGATATTCTCAGTTCAGTGCAATGAATAACATGAAGTTAGATCGGTCTATTATAAAAATGTGTTTTGCATAACATCTTAAAGCCTCAATATGTGATTTATTTGACCGGATGAAATCAGGGTATATTCACATACACAATTGAAGAGTTTAAGTAACAGACTGAAATGAAGCATTTTGTGTCTTTTTTTTCCCAACTGGTTGTAATTGAAATATCGGTCTCATTTACTCCAACCACAACCTTTACTGATGTAATCAAACCCTTGACAGCATCAGAAAACATCAGAAACTCAGATTTAGAGGTTGTTTTGTGTTAGTCCTTGTATGAAGACACCTATCAATAAATTTGAATGTTGTCAGGTATTTTGGGAGCAGCGACTCTTTCGTTTACATTTGAATTAAGGATTGGATCTTTAAACAGACATGATGGTAATAGTTCACTGTACATTTTTGCAGAAGAATAAAAGCCTTTATTTTGCTTCTCATGTTTACATAAGTTTACTTTCGCCATGTGCATATTCTACAGGGGACAAAATATGGCACAACAGAGGACTTGGGTGATTGGGGAAACAGTCAACTATACACAGTACAACAGCTTGAGAGAAAATGTTCAATGTATTAATTAGAAATAAAATAGTCTAATTAATCTAGTAAACTTTTCTCTATTCCTCCGACATCAGTAGCCTTCACTTATACCTTGCAATGTAAATGGACTGTATAATTTACCTACCCTGACACGTCCAGTTTCTGTGGAAAACAGCCGAAGTCTCCGGTTGAAAATGGATGGTGCCATTCTTATTACTGAGCCTGAATTTGCGCGTATGGACAACGCTTTGGCCACCGATGAAATGGATAACGCTCCAACTTTGTTCAGCATCTCGAAATCAACTCGGAAATAAAGGCTTCACCACACACACACACACACACACACACACACACACACACACACACACACACACACACACACACACACACACACACACACACACACCAGGCTCCGACACGGCGTTAGATCATTATTAGTGAACAAATGTCAATGTTACCAGTGTTACTACAACAGCAGTGTTACACAACCAGTTTGGTAACACAAAAATTATGAACGCTTACAAAACCAAGTAACTAAAACACTTTTTTCTGGCTAAACGTAGATTGGGAGTGACTTTCCTGTTTTGTTCGCTAACACTGAGAGAATTTCACTGAACGAAAAACATAGGCTTTGAATATATTTAACAATCATTAGACAACCAGCCACACAAACGCCAATTACTTTTAAAATCTTCTGCTTCTTAGTCTTCTTCGTATTCTGCGGCTTCTCCTTCTGGTGTTTATTGGTGGTTGGCAAACAACGAATAGGTGCACTACCGCCACCAGCTGGTATGGAGTGTGGATCAGACTGTATTATTTACACTAACCCCCCCCCCCAAAAAACCCTTCAAATCTTCTTAATTAAATTGGTTACTCTAAGAAACTGGAACAATATTTTATAACACTCAGTTGTATTCTTCTGTAGAATATCTACTAAATCAAATTGTACTTCCATTTTCTTGAGATTGAGTCATATGCCTTCTTTCTGCCTCACATTTCTGACAATATATCATAACATGCTCTATTGTTTCTTCTTGCCCACAGTAGTCACATCTGCCTGTATTGTGTTTGCCCATTTTAAAAGGTTTACTGTGTAGCCCAGTGTCCAACTCTGACTCTTGAAATTGTCTCATGACATCTCTCCTGTTCCTTCCTGCATACCTCATTCCCCCCACTTTCCTTTAAACTCTGTAAAACCAGTCATTTCCTCTCTTCCTCCCATTGCGTTTGCCACCTTTAATTCAATCTGTGCTTAATAATGCTTTTTATTTCTGTCTTGCTTAAAGTAACTACCAAATCAATGTGATTATGTTTAGTTGGCTTCTTTGCAACCTTATCTGCTATTTCATTTCCCTCAATGCCAATGTGTGCCGGTACCCATAAAAATTATACTGTAAGACCCATCATTTGAATTCTACATAATGTTTATTGTACCTCTATTAAAATATCTGGTCTGCTGTCTGAATAATTGTATTGTAAACTGGCTAGCGATGAACTTGAGTCTGAACAAATAGTTGCTCTCAATGGTCTTGTTTCCTCTATCAACTGCACGGGTAACAATATTGCAAGCATTTCTGCTGTGTATACTGATATTTCCTCATTGATCATTTTCCCTACTTTAATATGAAATTCTGGAACAATAAATGCTACCCCTACTTTATTTACTGAACTCTTTGATGCATCCATATAAATTTGGATGTAACTGTTGTAATTATTAATATAAGCTTGTATGGTATGTGAATCATAATTAAACTATTTATTATTCTTTTCTAATAATGTGATACCTACTGTGGCATCTGGAAGTATCCAAGGTGGTATTGCTGGCAAAGACACTGTTGGACTGTTTAATTGATCTACTTCAAGTTCTGTTGCTTTCTGTGTCCATCCAAAGCTTTTTGTTTCCCTCCCCTCCTTTTCCCAACAAGGGATTAAAGTGCCTAGTGTTGGATGATCCTGAATATGGCCCTGTAAATTAACCCAGTAGTTCAAGGATAGCTGTATTCTTCTCATTTCTAGTGGCATGTCTCCCATTTCCAACTGTAATACTGCTGTTGGGGTTGTTTTAAACGCTCCTGTGCATAATCTCAAAGCCTGATACTGTATCTTACCTATTTTTGTTTTAGAGAAGTGTTTGCTGCTGACCCATACACCACACAACCATAATCTAATACTGACCAAATTAAACCACTGTAAGTGGCCTTCAAAGCAGTTCTATCTGCCCCCTTTCATTTCAAACTAAACACCTCATTACATTTAGTACCTTCTTACATTTGTCCACTACTTTCTGAATATGTATAAGCCATGTAATTCATCGAACCATATCCCTAAAAACTTAAGTGTTTCACTCTTTTCAATTCTTGATTATATAGTTTTAGTTTTATTTCATTATCAATTATTTTCCTTGTAAAGAACATAGTCTTTGTCTTATCAACTGAACATTTTAAACCCAATTTATATGATAATTCTTCTACTTTCATAATAGCTTCCTGCAGTTTCTTTATAATGAATTCCACATTTCTTCCCCTCTTCCAAATTGTCCCATCATCCGCAAAAACAAAAGGCCCATCTCATTCTCCATTCCTATAAATACATAATTTACCATTATGGAAAATAATAAAGGGCTTACTATACTTCCTTGAGGTATTCCATTTTCAAAAAAAAAATTGCTGAATGTCTTTCCTATTCTAACTTGTATTGATCTTCCTTGCAAAAAGTCCTTAATCCATCTATATATTCTACCTTTGATACCTAATTTATTTGTACAAAGTCTGATTAATAATCCTTCTCCCCACATAATATCGTATGCCTTCTCTGTATCAAAAAAGACAGCCACCACACTTGGTGTTTATCTGAGCTGCTCTAATTTAATGTTCTAAACATACAGCTGGATTCATGGTATTTCTTCCTCTCCTGAAGCCGCTCCGGTATTTAGATATATAACCATTATTTTCCATATAATATACTAACCTTTCATTTATAAATTTCTCCATTATTTTGCACATGTTGGATGTTAAAGCAATTGGTCTATAATTCTCTGAGTTTGTACAGTCCTTTCCTGGTTTACATATTGGAATTACAACAGCCTCCTTCCGGCTTTGCGGCAATTTCCCACCCTCTCAAACTTAATTATATAATTCCAATAAAATATCCTTTGATGGTTCACTAAGATGGTTTATCATTAAATAACAGATCTGATCTTTTCCTGGTGCTGACATCTTGGTTTTCTTGAGGGAGCGGTCTAGTTCCGTCTTTGTAAATGGCTTGTTTGATAGGTCATTGGAGTCTTCTTCTTGCTGTAATAGTGCTTCATTCTCTGCTATTGTATTTTCCCTACCTCTTTTCCTGTGCCTGTTCTGTGCCTGTTCTGATATTAATTCTTGTACCACTTCCGTCATTTAGGCACACTAGGTTTTTATTCTCCATTAACTCTTCAATCACCATTCTATTGTCATCATTACCATTACCCCATAACGTGCCATGGGCATTAAAATCACCACAACATATCACTTTCCCTGCAAATGTACAGTGAACTCATCCATTAATTCTATCGAAAGCTTCTTGCATGGATTGTAAAAGTTAACAACTTTAACATTTCCCTCTCTTGTCCAAACTTCAATTATCAAATATTCCAACTCTGTTCCTTTCCCCAAAACTCTATATTGCATCCCTTACTTCAAAAATATAACACACCTTACTCCATTGCCCTCCCCCCCATCTCTGTGGAAACTATCATATCCTTTGAAAACAAATTTTAATTCTGGTTTAAGGCAGGTTTCCTGAACACATATGATTTCTGGTTTCTTTTTAAGATCTTTAATAAATCCTTCAAACTCTTGGCCATTTGATATCAAACGTCTTGCATTCCATTGCAAAATAATCAGACTGTCCTATCACCTGGTCCTCCCGGCTTTCCATCTGCTTCAAGTCTTTTATTAATATGCTCCCAGGATACATCGTTTATACCCAAAAACTGCTCAGCTCCTTTCACAATTATTTTAATTTTCTCTGTTTTGTGTTTAACTTGATTGGAACACTTCATAACATAGGCAATGAACAGAATCAGTTTATCCACTGTCAGTGCTGTGTTAGTTTTCTCTGTTTGACCGACTTCTGATCTCAAAGGTTGATTAACTCTTTCATCCCTTCTCCTTTGTGCTTGTACCCTCTTCACTGCTTCTGCAAAGCTTATCTTGTTAATAACTTTCACTTGCTCAATTTCCACAGCCCTCTTTCTGACTTCACAACCACCATATGTTACCCTGTGTTGTCCACCACAATTACAACACTTTGCCTGCACATTATCTTTGCAATCTTCAACTCTGTGCTCACCTCCACATTTAGGACACCTCTGTTTTTCTTTGCAAACGGCTGCTATATGCCCATATCTCTGGCATTTGTAACAGCGAAGAGGAGGATGGGTCCGCCTGGAGGGCCGCAGTGTCTGCAGGTGTGTGTTGCAACCGTGCAGCACACCACCTGATTTAACTAATTAGCTCACCTCCTGGATCAAGGAGGGAAAGGAACTAGTTTAATCAGGTGGTGTAGTGCATGATTGCAACAAATACCTGCAGACACTGCGGCCCTCGAGGCCTGGAGTTTGACACCCTTTAGGGCCTAACTGGGAAAGCTCATATACCTGATTTGAACTTTTTCAGTGATTAGACTCCTGAAACTCCAGAAGCACAGACAAGCTATCAACTCTTTCGCCATTAACTGTTTTCAGCAATCTCTTTATTCTGGTCACCTCGCCCCCACAAATACTCCGTTTGAGTCTTCCCAAATCTTCACCCACAGGAATACCTGTTATCAATCCCTGTGTCACTCTACTTTCACCGAGAATCCTTCTTTCACTTATCATTTTATTAAAAATACATTCAATATCCAAGGCTTTGTTTTTCTGTTCTTCAGTATTATATATTATTAACAGGTTTCCATCTCAAAATCTTAGCCATTTCCACCTCTCCTAGCTCCTTTTTTTAATTCTCTGGACAATGCTATTGGACTAAGGTGAACATGCTCAATATCCTTTCTGAATTTAAGAGTTATTTTAAAATTTTCCCTCACAACCTTTTGCTGAACAACTCTCCTGTCTTCATCTGAACTGCTCTCTTTCAAGCTTCTTTTACTATTCTGACTTATATCTCACCTGTTTCTCCTATTTCCTTGTCCTCTCCTACTAGAAACTTGCGACCAAGTTGACCATTTCAATTTTATATGGAGGAATCGAACACACTATATCAAAAAAGCTATCACTGTCAAAGGTCAAAGATCTTTCTGAAGGTGGATCAAAGGCTATAGACTTTGAATGTATGAATGGTACTTTAAAACAGAATTAGCTGAAACAATGTGTTAAATCCCCTGGCAGTATCTGGCACATATTCCCCCAAACTATATTTGATAAGATGGGTGGTATAGAATTTGTTTTAAAATGTGATTTCAGTGTAACCAAATTACCTCTTATACTTTTTAAATATCATCAACAAGTTTTAATTTTTTGGAAATTATTTTATAACCACAACTTCACACCTCATAACACATAATTGTGGAACAACAGATACATACTTCACAAAGGAAAATCTTTGTTTTATAGGAACTGGATGGATAGAAATAGTTGGTGTGTAATGGACTTATTAGACATAAATGGGAATGTACTAGCTTACAATGATTTTTGTTATAAACTTAATTTTGATTGCAATCTCAACGAATTTAAATCTCTTATCAATGCCATACCCAAAATTTTTTTTATCTTAGCAAAAAATATAGCAGTGTATTCTCAGTCCCCATCCCATCTCCCAACACCTTTTCTAAACGGAATTCATTTTCTTGATGCAAGGTGTTCAAACATATTCACTGGGTCTATTCTAACAAACGATTTATACCCTGCTCAGTCTTATAGAAATGATATTTTTAAAATTTTTGACCAACCAACAGCATCCAAATTGAGAACCAAATTCTTCAAATACCCAGTTCCACCAAAAACAAAAGAAATTCACTACAAACTAATGAATGACTTCTATCGTTCCAGTTAATTTTTTAGATTAAGATTTGGATTTGACCTGCTGATCAATGTTTTACTTATTTTAGCCAAATATTTTATTCATAAGCCTAAATTTATTAAGACTCCACCCATCTTCATGTGCTACTATAATGAAACTCAACTCTATATTAAGTCCCTGAAATGAATTACATAAAAATGTGCCAAAGATCCCTATGGATTACCAGAAAATGACCTGACCAACGTAATATCTTAAAAACTAACAATTGTTTAGTCAACCCTTATTTACAATTTTAGTTATTTTACATTTTATTCAGTTTAATTGATTTATGGTTATTTTGTGTTTTCTTCCGCTTAATTGATTTATTTTATACCGTTTTTGTATGGTTTGTGTACATGTTTTACATCTCTTGTGGTATCTGCTCATTGTTTTCTAGAAGACGAAAAGTTTTCACTTGTAAATGTTGTAAATTCTATTGTTGCCTTATTGTTGTTGTAAGTTTATCGTTTGAATAACAAAACAAAACAAAACAAAACTTGAGACCAGCCATCAAACTTCATGTCATCATCCTCTTTATCTACCTGAGTCGCCATCCTGAGCCAGTCACAAACCAGTGTCGCGGGACTGGGTTTAGATGTTCTTATATTAAGTAGTTGGAGGCTGGGAATTATGGTGCGACAACACAGTCTCTGGCGTTAATTAGCCGGGCTAGGCTACGGGTTTAGCAACCCACCTTGCACTGCTCCTGCAGTCTGCAGACGATGACGGACGCTGGCTAGCCTGGCTGGGATGGTCTCACTCTGCAGACACTCGCACTGTCACTGGCTGCACACTCTGATCTCTCTCTGGGGGCTGGTAATCACTCTTACTGGTTCTATTATGGTCGTCGCTGGTTAGTCACTGTCTAGCGTCAGCTCAGTCGAGGTGTAGGAGTCAGGAATGTTACGTCTGATCGCTAACACGTTATGCTAAGCTAACACTGTGTGACAGTCTGTAAACCACTATAACAACTAACCCACGCTGTGCTGTGCAATGGATAACAATAGGCAGCACGCACGCATTCCTAAGTCTCTTCTCATTGGCTAACAGGGTCTCGCGTTACTTTAGTCAGACTGTCTGTCTGTCACTATATGTCAGGGAGCTGTCCCGCAACACTACCCCCCCCTTTAGATTGTTGAGTCCCTTCAACATAAAGATAAAATAACTCTGGGAACTAGAGTCGGAATTACACCCGGGACAAAACACCCGGCACACAACTAGGCCCGGAACTAAGGGCGTCAAAATAAACTGGTTGGGTGGTCACTATTAAAGTAGGACTCCTGTGACTAGCCTAGTAACCCCCTAAGTCAACTAGTCACGTCCGTCAAGATCAGTCTCGAACAGAGTCCCGGAGCCAGGCAGGCGGCCGGACTGGTCTGCCCCGTCTAGTGGTGGGGAGGGGCAGGGGCTCAGCAACGTCTGCTTCGGCTCCCTCTGGGTCAGGGGCGGAAGACTGCCCGCCTGGAACACGGGCTGCGGCCTCTCGGCGTCGAGTAGTGGTCGGCTCCCCTGGAGAACTGCTGGCAGCCAAGGGCGGAGACAAGGAGGGAGACACCTGGGCGCTCGTGGGGCTTTCATGGGGCTTTCGTGGGGCTTTCGTGGGGCTTTCATGGGGCTTTCGTGGGGCTTCCGTGGGGGGGCCCGATGTGTCATCTTCCTCATCGGGGAACACGTCTTCCAGACGTAGGTCGAGGTCGTCATCGCTCTCGAACCCCTGATCCTCCGCCAGTCCACCGATATCCTCCTGTCGCTCAATCTCTTTGTCGTCCGCTGCCTCTGTTTCCGGATCCTCGAGGTCTTCTCCTGGTGTACTCGGCAGGTTCTCTCCTGACGCCGGAATCTGCAGCAGTGCGTGCCGCCTCCGCTGAATCCAGATGGGTACTTCCTCGGCGAGGTAGGGCAACAGTCGGTCATGGTGGAGGACTCTCTCCTTCCTGCCCTCTTGGACACGGTACAGGACGTTTCCCATCTTCTCTGTTATGAGTGCCGGGCCTCTCCACCGTGGCTTCAACTTTGGCGATTGGCCCTTCTTTCGCGCGTCGTCCCTGACATACACCAGATCTCCGGGGTGGAATGTGCGTTGACGGGCCCGCAGATCGTGGTCTTTCTTGCTCCGGAGTTGAGATGTACGGAGACGCTCACGTGCCAGTTCGTGGATGTCTAGCATGTTGGCTTCCAGGTCAGCAACATATTCGGCTGGGGGACTACGATGGGCGTTGGCCTCCTGCACCCGTAGAGTGAGTCCTTGGGGCTGGTGGACTTCACGGCCAAGCATCATCCGGTTCGGCGTATACCCTGTAAGGGCATGGGGTGAGCTGCGGTATGCGCTGGCGAGGAGGTGGAGGTTCTTGTCCCACTCACGCTGGTTTTTCTCTACGTAGCAGCGGATCATTTGGAGAAGCGTCCGATTAAACCTCTCAACTTGGCCATTCGACGCAGGATGGTAAGGAGTCGTTCTGGTTTTGGCTATTTGGAGAAGCTCACAGAGGTCACGGAAAAGGCTGCTTTCAAAGTTGCGTCCCTGATCTGTGTGGATTTCTAGGGGCGACCCGAACCGGGAGATGAACTCCTGTAGAAGCTTCGTCGCAGTCACTTCCGCGGTTTGTTCAGGGATAGCTGCGACCTCCACCCACCGGGTGAACTGGTCCACCATGACAAGGACGTACTTGTTCCCGGATGCCGAGATAGGGAACGGCCCGACGACATCTATGTGGACCCTGTCCATGGGAGCACCGGCCTGGAACAGTTGCATCTGAGCTCTGCCGACCCTCCCGGAAGACTTGCAGGCTTGGCACTGTGGGCACCGGCGGACAAATTGTTGGACGCTGTCCGCCAGTCCCACCCAGAAGAACTCCCGCTTGACTCGGTGGCACGTCTTTTCTCTTCCCAGGTGGCCTGACTGCGGAGGGCAGTGGCAAGAACGCAGGACTTCTTGTTGGAGGGCTGCTGGAACTATCAGGCGGTAGACAGGGACTTGGCCGGTTCCCTCATCCCAGCGGTAATAGAGAACGTCTCCACGGCGTTCCACATGGTCCCAGCACAACCAGAACTTGCGCACGGCCGGACCCTCCAGGGCTACTTCATCTTGAGACGGTAGCTGGCCTCCATACTGGTAACAGGAGCCTCTAGGGGTGGCGCCCGGACTCGGTGATTGGTAACGCCGCTGCCCATTAGTGCTGCTCGCCGGCCGCTCTAGAGTTCTGCCCCGTTCCTCCTTCTTCTGTTCGGCTGTGTCGGATGTCAGCTGCGGGGGGGACGGTTTCCAGGAACGCCGCATTTCCTGCAGCAGCGCCGCTACCTCGGCTTTCAACTCCTTGATGTCAGCATTTAGGTCGGACTGCGTCGCGCCGGTGGCCGTCGATGTCGGGTTTGGCGCTCCCCCTTTACGCTCATCATCCCATGACACTCGGCGAATCCGCCCCTTAGCTTCGCTCTCCCTTCCAAGCGTTGCTCGATAGTCGTATTCTCGGGCTTCTACCTTCTTGAGGGCGTCTGCCAGGGTCTTAGGTTCGGAGCCCAGGACTTCGTAGGCGATGTTTTGGTTGCGCAGGCCTCGCAGGAACGCCTCGGCCGCGAACTCCTCCTGCAGTCCGACGTCGACCCCTGGATAGGCTAGCGTAACCAGCTTCCGTACTTCCTCTCCAAATTCAGACAGGCTAGTCTCCTTCCCCTGCCGAACCTCGCTCAGTTTACGGCGGGCAGTACTTTCGGGTATTTCTCGTCCGAAACGGCGCCGTAGCTGCTCCACCAGCTTGTCGTAGTCCTCGCGGATAGGAGTCGGTTGCGCCATAACGAATGACATAGCGCCTTCTCGCAGTCGCAGGTAGAGCATGTCCAGGCAGACTTCCTTGCTCCAATTCCGCTTCCGGGCCATCCTCTCAAACGGGCCAATAAAGGAGTCCCAGTCGCCCTTCCCATCGTAGGTAGCTAGCAGCTTCACTTCACTTTCGTGTCCTACTTCTCTCCTGTAGCTACTACTCCGGTCCCGACCGTTCCCTACCACTGGACTATTTGTTATGACGGATGGCGGCCCTCCGGTACCACCAGTAGGCGGCGCCGCGTCACCCCGGCTGGGCGTGCTCAGGAAATGGTGACTCCCTTCCGGAAATGCGTTCCGGGCTCTGGCGCTCCTACCACCCCGCTCCGCTGGAGTACTGGTGACAAGGGGTTTGGGATGGTGACTTCTGTTGCGGCCATCCGCTACTGGGCCGACATTCTCCATTCCCGGGGGCAAAGCATATTCACGGGGTCTCACATCCGGTCCGTCTGGACGGGGGACCAGTGGAGTAGTTAACTCCATGTCCTGCACCTCCAATGTTGTAATGCTATGACTGGCTCCATGGCCACTATCAAAGCCCTCCTGATAGCCATTGAATGGCTGCGGGGAACTAGGGAGCGGGTGGAGTCCCGTGCTCAATTGCTGCACAGCGGGAGGTTGGGGATGTGGCACAACTCGCCCGACAAGTACCCCTTTAAGCATGCACTTCACCTCCTCCATTGATTGTTCCTGCTTTTCTTGGTTAAGGAGGGACCGCTCAAACATTTGGGCTAGACGACACATCTGCTTTTCCATTTCGCTTTCCACAGCGCTATCCTCTCCCCCCCCTACAGCACCGTGCTCCACGTGTTCGATCTCCTCAGTAGGTTCCAACATCATCTAGATCACATGCAACGATGGCCTTGATAAAGTGCTACTGCACGTAATTAGCCGGTTGCTAGTTAGCAAGGACGCTAACGTAAATAGCAATAGCACCGCTATTCTGTATGGAGACAGAATGCCATCCAATTTGACCACTTCTGAACACCACTTGTCGCGGGACTGGGTTTAGATGTTCTTATATTAAGTAGTTGGAGGCTGGGAATTATGGTGCGACAACACAGTCTCTGGCGTTAATTAGCCGGGCTAGGCTACGGGTTTAGCAACCCACCTTGCACTGCTCCTGCAGTCTGCAGACGATGACGGACGCTGGCTAGCCTGGCTGGGATGGTCTCACTCTGCAGACACTCGCACTGTCACTGGCTGCACACTCTGATCTCTCTCTGGGGGCTGGTAATCACTCTTACTGGTTCTATTATGGTCGTCGCTGGTTAGTCACTGTCTAGCGTCAGCTCAGTCGAGGTGTAGGAGTCAGGAATGTTACGTCTGATCGCTAACACGTTATGCTAAGCTAACACTGTGTGACAGTCTGTAAACCACTATAACAACTAACCCACGCTGTGCTGTGCAATGGATAACAATAGGCAGCACGCACGCATTCCTAAGTCTCTTCTCATTGGCTAACAGGGTCTCGCGTTACTTTAGTCAGACTGTCTGTCTGTCACTATATGTCAGGGAGCTGTCCCGCAACACCAGTTTATGCCAACCGCCAAGTCCAAAGTCCAGAAAACATCGTGACTTCTCCTTCCGGACTCTCTCCCGTTATCGTACTTCTGCGAAACGAGTTCGAAAAAACTGCCGGCGTCTCCCCGGGATTTTCCCCGACCGCTCAAAAATTATTGTTCTGCCCGCCACTTCTCCTTCTTCGTTGTATTCTTCTTCCTCTTCTTCTGCGTTTTCTTCTTCTTCCTCCTTTTCAGACGTCGTTTGGCCAAAGCGAAATGGGGCATTACCGCTATCAGCTGGTAGGAAGCAGTGTGGCTCGGGATTTTTGACCCCCCTGAACTTCAAGTCAAGTCAGTTTTATTTGTATAGCCCTATATCACCAATTACAAATTTGCCTCAGGGGGCTTTACAGCAGTACCACATCCTGTCCTTAGACCCTCACATTGGGTAAGGAACAAATTCCTAAAAACCCCTTTAACAGAGAGAAAAACTTCCAAGAAAATAATACTGTTATGAATTCAGATTATGTCAATCAACTTTGTCCTTAGATTATACGGAATTGAAAAGGAAAAGCATCTAATATATCTCCCGCACATCTTCAATCACAGTTTAATCTTCTCCCACTGAGGCTCGAAATTAAATCTCGTCTTCCAAAACTGTGTCGAAGTGGATCGTGAAATGATATATTGTTCGCACCTGATTGTAAAATTCACTTTCCATTCCTGTTTTTTACCTGTTTAGGCCTGCGTGCCCAGATCTGTCTAGTAGTGATTGTTTCTTCTCTTTTGTTTCCTCCTGTAAGTCTCATGTGACCAACTCCTCTTTGCATTTTATACAACCAGAGTTCTTTCTTCATCCCACTGTTTTTGTCATCTTTTCTGCATTTAATCTTTACTCAAACACTACCTCAGATAGATAGATAGATAGATAGATAGATAGATAGATAGATAGATAGATAGATAGATAGATAGATAGATAGATAGATAGATAGATAGATAGATAGATAGATAGATAGATAGATAGATAGATAGATAGATAAAGCCTCCCAGACTAAGTGCATTAGAAGGTGTAGTGTCGTGTTGCTAAATTAACTGTAGGACACCTTCAGAAATGACAATCCTCACTCAGTGGGTTTATATTAAATCTTATCTAACCCCACACTTAAACCCTCCCCGTTATCCTTGCAAGTGACTCATCAAATCCTTATTGTGTTATGGCCTACATCCTGGAGTGTGGAAGATCTGAAATCCCTGGTATTTATTACTTTTGGCAACATCACTCACCACATCTTTTTTTTTCTTCATGTCCTATGTTTTGGCAGTTCTTCGCTTCTGTTTGATAGAGCAGTTGGGAGACATGAATCACAGGCTTGAGAGAGCAGGGATGACATTTATCAACATTTCTGTTTAAGAATTCAAGATACCGAGATCAGGTTTGAGGCTAAATGGGAGCTGCTTTACTTCATTTACAATTTGTCTAACTTAATCTGGACATTCATTGCCGGGTCACACCCATAAACACTCTACCCTGCATGCGTCGTCATGCTCACTATCTTCTTATAAAGTTATGTCATTATTATAGATACATATAAAGAGAGAGAGAGAGAGAGAGAGAGAGAGAGAGAGAGAGAGAGAGAGAGAGAGAGAGAGAGAGAGAGAGAGAGAGAGAGAGAGAGAGAGAGAAAATGGGACTGACAGAAGGAATGAATGATAGAAAGATATGAAGCCACCTTGACTAACCATATTAGATTATGTAGTGTCTATCAATCAATCAATCAATCAATCAATCAATCTATCTATCTATCTATCTATCTATCTATCTATCTATCTATCTATCTATCTATCTATCTATCTATCTATCTATCTATCTATCTATCTATCTATCTATCTATCTATCTATCTATCTATCTATCTATCTATCTATCTATCTATCTATCTATCTATCTATCTATCTATCTATCTATCTATCTATCTATCTGTCTAACTTTGAGTGAATATGTTTTTGTACTTTTACACACTCTCTCTTCTCTCTCTCTCTCTCTCTCTCTCTCTCTCTCTCTCTCTCTCTCTCTCTCTCTCTCTCTCTCTCTCTCACACACACACACACACACACACACACACACACATACATATCAAGGCATATCACTCATCCTTGAAGACGGGGAGAATTGCTGTTATTGACAGACAGACATTAATTATTGTGTGGGCAAGGCTTTGACTTTCCTCTGCATAGTTCAACCTCATGACACCACAGTTGAAAACCAAGGTTGATCCTTCTTTTTTTTCTTTTCTGAGTAGTGTTTTGTGGTGATCAATAGTGAAACACACTGTGCACACGTGATGAGTTCAAAGGCCTTGAGATTGAAACGGGGCTTTTCTAACAAAGAAAGCTACGGCATGTTAGAGCGGCGTGGTTCAGATCGCTGGCTTTACCCTTTCAAGGACTGTGCAGAGGTAAGCTTTTGGGATATTTATGATAAATTCAATGAGCGTTCGCCACTATGTATTCATCACCACCGCTATTGTCTTTAAAAGCTGTTGATGCTTCTGGTTATAGTGGATAATGTTTCCTTTTACATTGTTTTTCACAGACCAGCTGGTGAAACTAACATGCCCCCTGCAGCATCCACCAACTTGGGCTACATCCCACCAGATGGAGGCTGGGGTTGGGCCATAGTCCTCGGTTCTTTCATCTCCATAGGCTTCTCCTATGCCTTCCCCAAGTCCCTAACCATCTACTTTAAGGAGATTCAGGAGTATTTTTCCGTTACCTACAGTGAAATCGCCTGGGTGTCTTCTATTATGCTTGCTGCTATGTATGCAGGAGGTCAGTGGCCAATATATATAGTATGCACAAAACACTGGTGGATTATTCAGCTCATGTCCATATTTTTATAAAATCAGCACATCTGCAAATGAAAAACAGCCCTGCAACAGTTTAATGGAGTCAGCGGACTCTGATATCCTGTTATTGAATATAATATCTCTAAATTTGAGCAACTTAGATGAAATCTGGATGCTGTGCTGAAGTTAAAAGGAAGATAATAGATGCCCTTTCTCTCTCTGGACAGGACCTGTGAGCAGTATACTTGTCAACCGCTATGGCAGCAGACCGGTGGTCATGGTCGGTGGGCTTATGGTTGGGGCCGCCATGGTAACCGCTTCTTTTGGCAATACTATCATACATTTGTATCTTTGTGTTGGAGTCATTGGAGGTAAATGATATTTTGATTTGTTTTTAGAATAAATGCCTCGTCTTATTTTTAATTTTTTTTATTTTTGTTATCTGTCAACATGCCAGCAAAACCATTCATTAAAGCTCTTCAGAAATTTCATTTCCCCCGACTAAGCACACACATCATGACTGAATATTCTGCAAGTAAGTTCGAATCTGCTGTGATTGATTTTCAGGTACACTAGCCACTGCTCTATTTGCATTGGACAGATAAGCAACCGCTACTCTGTGTTTACTGGCTGGGGCTGGAAAAGGGTTGATTTATACAAGATTAAGGGTTATATCATCCAGCTCAGAGTTGTTATGCTTAGTTTTTGTTCTTCCTTTTTTTTAAGTGCCAGTGAATTTGGAGTCCTCTGTGTGCTTTTAGTATCAAAATTCTGATTTATATTGCAGCGAACTAACAACTGCACTGACAGTTGTCTTGGCCTTTACATTTAATTAAATTGTCAGATCAAGTGCAGCAAAAATAAAAGGATGTGTGAACAACTTATTTATAAGGCCCTTTGTCTTATAATGTGTAAATGTTTGTTCATCAATCACTTTCGAATAAGGATAGTGTGCTATTGAATTGTAAAAAGTTATTTAAATATTTATGAAAGATATACTTTTAGTACTGCTTGCAAATCCAAAAGAGGAAAACCCCTCTGTGATTCCTTGTCAGATAAACTCTTTGTTTATGATGAAGAGATGAGCAAAATCTTTCTTAAAGATTCATTTGATATTTCACAATGCTTGGGGGTAATGTGAGCATTGACCAACGTCCTCAATGTGTTTTTCAAATCTGTCTTGAATATGTATGCAGAGGATATTAGTCTCGTGTAAATTAAGCAGCTGACTTGCCTTTTCACACTGGACATAAAGGACTTCAACATAGTCAGATTGTGCTCAAAGCATTTTTTACTCATTCAGTCACAAAATTAGCATAGCTGATCAATCACCACTGGTTAAAATGAAGTATAAAAGTCGTTTGATGATCTTTTTTTTGTGTACTTGCTAATGTCATAGTGTCAGCTCTGTTAGCCTGTGTCCCGCTATACTACAGTAGTTTAAAGCAAAATTGTTCCTCTGTTGATTGCCCATTAGCATCACCGTGAAACCTGATTTTTGCTTGACAGAATTTGAAGACTAAATCATATATATCTGATAAAATGTTTCAAGGTATCTTGTGGAGCAAGCAAGGAGACTCCCTTATTCAATGTCCTTTAGTATCTTAAGTAAACCTCTTTCTTCGTCATGTGAATTTAAGGATGAGATGGGCCTCATTCATCAATTGTCCGTACGTACAAATTTGGTCTTACACACCCATGGAATTTTTTTTAACCCTTAAAATTGTCTGACAGTGAGTCCTGATGATTCAATCAATCAATGAATCAGTCAATCAAGTTGCATTTTATATAGTGCTTTTCTAGCTGCAACAGCCTCTCAAAGTGCATTACAATGCGGTTTTGCTTTAGCACACACAGGGGTTTAGTTTTGTTAGTCATTATTCATCACTACTTCCAAACATGTTAGCGAAGTTATACTCATTTGTGTAGGCTACATCAACATTGGACAAATGTTTTTTTTTTGTGTGGATTTTCCCCCCCTTTTTCTCTCCAATGGTATCCAGCCAATTACCCCACTCTTCCGAGCTGGCCCAGTCGCTGCTCCAACCCCCCACCCCCCACCCCATCGATCCGGGGAGGGCTGCAGACTACCACATACATACATACCTCCTCCGATATATGTGGAAGACTATATTTGTACGTACGAACGATTGATAAATGAGGCCCATCTCATCCTTACATTCACATAGCAAAGAAAGAGGTTTACTTAAGATACTAAAGGACATTGAATAAGGGAGTCTCCTTGCTTGCTCCACAAGATGCATTGAAACATTATTTTTTTTGTATTTTACGTAACTGTCTTCAAGTCAATTTTGTCCGCATCCTTAACCTACCTGACTGGTAGATGAACAAATATAATGTCTAGTGAGAAATGCATATGACAGAGAGTTTACATTGTGTTGATACAATTGATTTGCTCACAGTGAGACATGCATAATGAAGTAATGATAATGATATTAATAATGGTGACAATAATGAAGCTCAATATTACTTCCAACAGGTTTTGGCCTTGCTTTCAATCTACAACCTTCCCTAACAGTCATAGGTACCTACTTCCAAGTCAAAAGGCCGATGGCAAACGGGATCGCCATGGCAGGCAGTCCAGTTTTCCTTTCTACTTTGGCTCCACTGAATCAGTTTCTGTTTGACTCTTTTGGGTGGAGGGGGAGCTTCCTCATCCTGGGAGGTGTTGTTCTGCACTGCTGCGTTGCTGGCGCTCTGATGAGACCGGTTAACAAGAAAGTCAAACCCAAACCGACAACTGAACCGCAGGCCCCAAAGTCATACAGAGCAGCTGCTTCTGAAGAAGTCACCAACACCCAGTCAGCAGGCCTTCTGAATGAAAAAGCAGACATCCAGCGTACCAAACATGGTTGTTGTGACAAGTTGATAGATCTCTCACTTTTCAAACACAGAGGCTTCCTCATCTACCTTGCTGGTAACATAGTCATGTTTTTTGGCTTCTTCGCCCCAGTGGTGTTCCTGGCGCCATATGCCAGACATCAAGGTATTGATGAATACTCGGCGGCATTCCTGCTCTCTATCTTTGCCTTGGTGGACATGGTCATCAGACCAATAACAGGCCTTGTAGCCAACACCAAGCTGATTAGGCCCAGGATCCAGTACTTTTTCAGCCTGTCGGTTGCATACAATGGTGTATGTTCCATTTTATGCCCGCTGCTACCAGGATATTATGGTCTGGTGGTTTATGCCATCCTCTTTGGTCTGGCATTTGGCATGGTGTCCGCCCTGCTCTTTGAAGTTCTCATGGATCTAGTTGGAGTTCACCGATTCTCCAGTGCAGTTGGACTGGTCACCATTATCGAGTGTGGTCCTGTGCTTCTTGGTCCGCCAATATCTGGTGAGCAAATTCACATCTTCACTGAGATACAGATTAAGTTATTATTTGTAAAACATAACTTGACTGGGAATGTGTGAATACCTAAAATTCTCACTTTGCATTTAAACAAGGTGTGTGCAGGGAGTAATCCAATTTCTCTCTCTCTCTCTCTCTTTCCAAGGTGTACTGGTCGATATTTTCCAGGACTACAAATACATGTACTATACATGTGGTGTGATGATGCTGGTGCCTGGTATTTTCCTCTTCATTGCTAATTACTACAATTACAAGAAACTGGACGAGGAGGAAAGAGAGAGACAGAGTTCGGTGATGGAGATGAGGACTCCATCTCCCTCTGTAATGGAAGAGGGAGAGGTGGAACGAGTCAAAGTAAAGGAGGATGATAATGTAGTAACAGACACAGATGGATGAACTGGCTGACTCGTTTTCATTTTCAAGAACATATGGGGGACACGATGTCTATCTGCCCGGGCCCGCAGTGTGAGTGCTGTTACAATGGCCATGGTTGATTACAAAATGACTCGCTACTTTGGACTTGTTTAGATACATTTTATGGCACATATCGGTGTATAAGCATTTGTTATTTTTATTGGATCTTACATAAGCAGTATTTGTTACACATCGTGGCACTTGTCGATGGCGTTGTGTTCATAAATTGTCCAAAATTGTCCTTGTGTCATTCAGTGGAAGTTTTAGAGTTACCGCGGTAATTTTTTGAAAATGGGTGAATATGGGTCAATTATTTCTGTTTAGAGTGGTCGTCGTGCGGCAAAGTGCACAGGAAGTGTGCAGAGTGCAAATTACCTCTTTACCACTAGGTGGCACTGAACACCATCATGATATCAACTCACAACCCTCACCTACAGCGATTCAATGAAACCACGGGCGACTTTATTCAAGTAATTTGGTCTGTGTTCCTTGCTGCGTCACAGCGCATTAAACCTTGTCAAGATCAAATTTTCTGGTCTGTGTTTTCTGCCACACCACACAATTTATGTCTGGTAGCAAATTGCTGTGATCGGTAATTACACAAAACGCAACGAAGAGTCCTGGTCTGGTTTCTATAACAGGTCAAATGACTGTATGGGAGCCTCGTCTCAGATAAGACCTCTTCTGCAATAGTTTGTAATTACAGGCTCTGCTGCCGAGCCTTGAGGAACTTCAAAATAAGATACACTCAACAGCCATTAAAAAGGGGGATCAATGATCTTATTAGAGATAGACCCACAAATAGTCCGGCCTCGTTGTGTCCCTGTAAGGCAGACATTATCCTCGCTATTCCAGATGGCAAGAAAATTCTTCATCTGTGGGAATCAATGTGTTTATTATAACCTTTGGAGAGCACTGCCTGAAAATCAGATAAACAACAGGGCGGTCCAAGGCAAACTAGCTCTTCTCTTGCAGCATTTCTTGACAGAATCCCATTTCTTGCAGACTTGACTTAATTTCTTAATGGCTGCCCTAGCTTAGAATGCAAGTATCACTATGATTATTTGCATTTATGGACGAGGAAAATTTAAGCAAGGACCGAGTTAACGTTCATATCCGGATAGCATTTACAGGGAAGATAAATGTTCTGTATCACCCCCCCCCACACTTTTGCTGAAGAGCCTGAACATAATCACTTGGCTTAGCTGTGACTCATGTCACTACATCTGAATTTAATTGAGACTCAGTTTAGATAAGGGATTCTGCAAGGAGAAAAACAGTGTGAACCATGAGAGAGCTATTCATGTTTTCACACTACAGTATGGAAAGGAACGAGAAGAAATTATATCAGCATGTACACTACCGTTCAAAAGTTTGGGATCACCCAAACAATTTCGTGCTTTCCATGAAAAGTCACACTTATTCACCACCATATGTTGTGAAATGAATAGAAAATAGAGTCAAGACATTGACAAGGTTAGAAATAATGATTTGTATTTGGAATAAGATTTTTTTTACATCAAACTTTGCTTTCGTCAAAGAATCCTCCATTTGCAGCAATTACAGCATTGCAGACCTTTGGCATTCTAGCTGTTAATTTGTTGAGGTAATCTGGAGAAATTGCACCCCACGCTTCCAGAAGCAGCTCCCACAAGTTGGATTGGTTGGATGGGCACTTCTTTGAGCAGATTGAGTTTCTGGAGCATCACATTTGTGGAGTCAATTAAACACTCAAAATGGCCAGAAAAAGAGAACTTTCATCTGAAACTCGACAGTCTATTCTTGTTCTTAGAAATGAAGGCTATTCCATGCGAGAAATTGCTAAGAAATTGAAGATTTCCTACACCGGTGTGTACTACTCCCTTCAGAGGACAGCACAATCAGGCTCTAACAGGTACTATTTAATGAAGATGCCAGTTGGGGACCTGTGAGGCGTCTGTTTCTCAAACTAGAGACTCTAATGTACTTATCTTCTTGCTCAGTTGTGCAACGCGGCCTCCCACTTCTTTTTCTACTCTGGTTAGAGCCTGTTTGTGCTGTCCTCTGAAGGGAGTAGTACACACCGGTGTAGGAAATCTTCAATTTCTTAGCAATTTCTCGCATGGAATAGCCTTCATTTCTAAGAACAAGAATAGACTGTCGAGTTTCAGATGAAAGTTCTCTTTTTCTGGCCATTTTGAGCGTTTAATTGACCCCACAAATGTGATGCTCCAGAAACTCAATCTGCTCAAAGAAGTGCCCATCCAACCAATCCAACTTGTGGGAGCTGCTTCTGGAAGCGTGGGGTGCAATTTCTCCAGATTACCTCAACAAATTAACAGCTAGAATGCCAAAGGTCTGCAATGCTGTAATTGCTGCAAATGGAGGATTCTTTGACGAAAGCAAAGTTTGATGTAAAAAAAATCTTATTTCAAATACAAATCATTATTTCTAACCTTGTCAATGTCTTGACTCTATTTTCTATTCATTTCACAACATATGGTGGTGAATAAGTGTGACTTTTCATGGAAAACACAAAATTGTTTGGGTGATCCCAAACTTTTGAACGGTAGTGTATATGTGATAGTCTATTACCCTATCACAGAAAGTTGAATCAGTTCATCTGGACACAGCGTTTATTGAGTCCAAGATGAGCTGATTCAACTTCCTGTGATTTTCTTACCTGGATTATTGAGCATGCATAAAGACACTATTAACATATGCTACACACAGATCAACATGGAAGGACACCTACAGCATTTAAAGTACATATCTGACCATAACTAATGAGTTGTGAGCCTGGACAGTGCAGTGAAAAAACACAAGAATTATTATGCATCTGAAACGCTGGCTTCGTTTCTGAACTCCACCATTTGGAGACACAGTTGGTTAACTTGACTGTGGACCCATTAATTCAGAGCTGTGGAACGTAATAGCTATCAGTTTAAGGAATCACATCCTGACTTCTGTTTTAATTGCATGGCTGGGGTGTCTGAAAAGTAAGCAGTGATACTGTCTCTTTAATCCAACATGTTTGTTCATAATCTCTGCTAATCTTCTTTACCCACAGCGGCAGAACTAATCTGTCTTCACAATGTTTACACTCTGAGGGAGGGCCACATCATGTGAGCGCCCGGGATTTAAGAGTTTATTTTACCGCCCTGCGGAGGAAGCTGTTGACTCTGACACACCGCTGGTCTATATCCTAAACACAGACAAGCAAAACATCTAACATGCATACGAGTGATACACTATATGTTTATCCATCAGGATGGGGATGTTGAGCTATACCAGCAGACAGAACAGCAACTATGTCAATCTATCCAAGGAGCTTTTACAGCAGTTTTCCCAAACCTTTTTTTTTTCCTCCCAAATTGAATTTTGCTAATTACCCCACTCCTCTGAGCTGTACTGGTCGCTGCTTCACCCCCTCTGCCGATCTGGGGAGGGCTGCAGACTACCACATGCCTCCTCCGATACACGTGGAGTCGCCAGCCGCTTCTTTACACCTGACATTGAGGAGTTTCGCCAGGGGGACGTAGTGCATGGGAGGATCACACTATAGCTCCCCCTCCCCCCCCCGAACAGGCCGACCAGAGGAGGCACTAGTGCAGTGACCAGGACACATACCCATATCCATCGCCCCACCCGCAGACATGGCCAATGTGTCTGCAGGGACGCCCAACCAAGCCGGAGGTAACATGGGGATTTAAACCAGCAATCCCCGTGTTGGTAGGCAACAGAATAGACCACTAAGCAACCTGGACGCCCCCTTTACCAAACTTTTTAATGCCATGACACACCTGTTTGGCTACTTACTGATCCTGGACCCGTCGAATATTTTGGGCAATAAAATAAGAAAAAAAATCCTCATCACCTGTCAAAATGGAAGCTAATTAACAATCATCTCTATGTCAGAATCAGAATCAGCATTATTGGCCAAGTATGTCTATGTACACGAGGAATTTCATTCTGGTACACAGCAGCTTCTAGCACTTGCAGACATCACTCACACACACACAAAAAAGAAAACAAAAAAACAAAAAGAAAGAAGAAATAAATGGAACAACAACAGGACATTGGAGACAAGCATGTATGCACAACAGGTGTGTCACTACTATACAGAGTGTTGCTATGGTTGAGTAATCAACAACCTATGCCCAATATTATACCGTATTGCTTATATACTATATTGCCCATACACTATACCATATACCATACCACAGCTCCACAAGCCATCATGCTGATATACAATGCTATATACTCCCACTATATTACACTATATTATCTTATGTACCAGCATAAACAACTGCTCCTGTGGCAGACCATATTTCCTCAATTGCCACAGAAAGAATATCCTCTGTTGGGCCTTTTTGAGGTCTGAGTTGATGTTGGTCCCCCACTTCAAGTCTTTGGAAATGGTAGTTCCCTGAAACCTGAAGATCTCCACGTTTGACACACAGCTGTTGGATATTGTGAGGGGGAGCAGCGCTGAGGGGTGTCTCCTAAAGTCCACTGTCATCTTCACAGTCTTGACCATGTTCATCTCCAAGTTGTTCTGACTGCACCAGAGCACCAGCCACTCAACCTCCCGCCAATATGCATATGCAGACTCGCTGCCATTTTGGATGAGTCCGATGACCGTAGAGTCATCTGCAAACTTCAGCAGTTTAACAGCTGGGTGCTTGGAGGTGCAGTCATTGGTGTAGCACAGTGGTGGCTAACCATGTGCCATGGACAGCCATGTGTACGCAGGTTTTCATTCCAACCCGACTCCACATCAGGTGATTTCACTGATACAATCTCCCTCTTTGGTCGAAAGGGTTGCTAATCAGTGAAATCACCTGTTGTGGAGTCCAGCTGGAATGAAAACCTTCATATACATGGCTCTCCATGGCACATGGTTAGCCACCCCTGGTGTAGAGGGAGAAGAACAGTGGGGAGAGCACACATCCCCGGGGAGCACTAGTGCTGACTGTCCATATACCAGAAGTGATTGCCCTCAGCCTCACCTGCTGTGTCCTGCCTGTGAGGAAGCTGTTGATCCACTTACAGATGGTGGGGGATACAGTGAGCTGGGAGAGGTTGGAGTAGAGTATTTCTGGAATGATGGTGTTGAATGCCGAGCTGAAGTCCACAAACAGGATCCTTGCATATGTCACTGGGCAGTCAAGGGGTTGCAGGATGTACACTCCCATGTTGACTGCATCATCCACTGACCTGTTTGTCTGGTAGGCAAACTGCAGGGGGTCCAGCAGGTGTCCTTTAAAGTTCTTCAAGTGGGCTAACACCCGTCATTCGAAAGACTTCATGACCACAGACATAACAGCAACAGGCCTGTAGTCATTCAGTCCTATGATGGAGGGTTTCTTGGGGACCGGGATGATGGTGGAGCATTTGAAGCAGCAGGGGACTTCACACAGCTTCAGGGATCTGCTGAAGATCTGAGTGAAGATTGGAGCCAGGTGGTCAGCACAGGCTTTAAGACAGGATGGGGAGACACCGTCTGGACCCGGTGCTTTCCTGGTCTTCTGTCTCTGGAAAAGCCGGCTCACATCCTCTACCTATATCCTGAGTGAGTATCGGGGGGGGGGGTATAGGGAGATTGCCGGAGATATAATGGGGGCTATTGTCGTTGGGCTGGGGTGAGTGAGGGGCATGAATTTTTCCTTCTCAAACTTGCAGTATAAGACGTTCAGGTCGTCAGCCAGGTCTTTGTTTGCCTCAGCATGGGAGGATGGTCTTCTGTACTTTTTGATGTCTTGCAGGTCCCTCCACACTGACGCAGGGTCATTGGTTAAAAACCATTTTTTCAGTCTTTCTGTGTAGCTTCTTTAGCCACTCTGATCTCCATTGTCAGTGAATTTCTGGCCTGCTTGTACAGGGCTCTATCTCCACTACTGTAGACATCCTGCTTGGCCTGTCGGAGTTGTCTTAGTTTGGCTGTGAACCATGGTTTGTTATTGTTCTATTTGCAAAAGGTCTTGGTAGGCACACACATCTTCTCAAAAGCTGATGTAAGATGTCGCATTGTCAGTTAGTTTGTCCAGGTTGCCAGTTGCAGCTTCAAATATGCTCTTATTGCTGCAGTCACAACAGTCTTGCAGTTCCTGTTTTGCTTCGCTGGTCCAGCACTGTACTGAGGCTGCCATCCACGGTGCCATCTTGATTATGTTGTTACAAATAAACATTACTGTCAACAGAAATTAATAAATTCTCTATATTGTTCATCAATGCAATAGTCCCATTTTCAGTATCCAATTATGGTATTCTAATGATCAAATGAGACAGCCAATGCATCTCACCATTAAGCATTACGTTAGTGATATTTTGGAATACAATTATTGCAAATCATTGCATTGTTTAAATTGACTCATATGTACTTTTGAGGCAATGCAGTTGCATGCAGTGTTTTCTCTGTCTCCAAAAAAATGAGTTTATTGTAACATCCTGTCATCTACCTGGCCCCCTGCTGTGGCCCACAAGATGGCTGTGAGCCATAGGTTGCAAAAAATACAGTTTTACAGAATCACACCATCTAGATATTTCCCGTGGTCTGTCTTGGTTCAACATTGCCTCTGCTTTGTTAATCAAAAGTGGCATCAGGACATTCACCCTCTTTTAAAGCACAAAATAATAGCTGATATTTACATAGATACCATTGATGGATTCATTGTCACCGGAGCCATTGGTCAGACATTCAGATATACACTCTGAATAAACCTGACCAAGTGTGTAGAGAAGGAATATCGGAAAGAAGCTCAGCCTTGGAAAATCCCTAAAGGGGAAACCACGTTGATTGTCAACATGGAAGTGAACATGGTCCAAAACACACATACGACCTGGTGAAATAGGTGCTGTATATTTTCAAGGGGGAGATGTCAGGAAACATAAACCACGCATATGCTTAAGGTCCAATTTGCTGTTTTGTAGTACAAGGCTTTACAAAATAATTAATAGTAACCGAATTGTTAATTCAGAATACGTTTCAAAATTTATGCTGGGCTAGTAAACAGTGGTCCGTTGTAAATGTCTTTTACCAGACAAAGACTAATGAAAAATTATAGTATAGGATGTAGAGGACAAGGCGAGACGAGGTGCTAGGCAACTGTGGTAGCTCGCTGCCAACAAGAGGCATCTGGCTTTCTTGTGGAATGCAAATTTGACCAAATAAAACTATTATGAAGAGGCCCATTTTTTGAACAGAGACAAAAGAGGAACTCAAAATCCCAAACTGCTCAATTATAACTTACACTTGTAGGAGAAATTGAGAAGCAAAGCTAGAGGACATAATGAGATTATGTTACCCATAATTAACAAACTGTGAAAAACATCTCCCTAAACTGAGAACATTGTGGTTTTTGTTCGCCATTAATTCTACAAATGTGTGCATTATCATTCAAAGACACATTTACCAACTTTCCAGAGCTGACAATGCAACACCCCTGACCAAAACTCTTAATCTGCCACTCAGAAGTACTTTTAGCCTTTGTGAGAACAAATGCAAATCTTTGAAATACTGGTCGTGGAGTCTCTCTGCAGCCTATTAGAACAAATGTTTCTCTTTATCTGGAATATGCAGACGGACACTAAGAGCTGGTGCCTCTGGGGAGTGTAGTGCTGTTGTGTGCATATAATGAGAAGAAACTGGGAATTGTCACATGGATTAAGATCTAGCTTTTCCACACATCACAGTTAGAGATTTATATATTTAATTATACTATTAATTGTATATTCAATAGATAGATAGATAGATAGCTAGACGGATGGAGGGACAGATGGATGGATGGACAGATGATAGATAGAGATAGATAGATAGATAGATAGATAGATAGATAGATAGATAGATAGATAGATAGATAGATAGATAGATAGATAGATAGATAGATAGATAGATAGATAGATAGATAGATAGATAGATAGATAGATAGATAGATAGATAGATAGATAGATAGATAGATAGATAGATAGATAGATAGATGGACGGACGGACGGACAGATGGAAGGACAGACGATAGATAGATAGATAGATAGATAGATAGATAGATAGATAGATAGATAGATAGATAGATAGATAGATAGATAGATAGATAGATAGATAGATAGATAGATAGATAGATAGATAGATGGATGGATGGACGGATGGACGGATGGACCGACAGATGGGTGGTCAGACGATAGACAGACAGATATATAGATAGATAGTGCAGACACAGGCTCAGATTGCTGTAAAATGTGGCATGATGATTGTAAGGAAGTAAGTGGGGTGTCTTATCAATCTATCAGAACGGGACAAGAGCCGACCAATTCGACGTGAGAGATAACATTGTAAGATTTCATTTAATTTCTCCATCTTAATTTGGGGAATAATATTGAATCTGAGACAGCCCCCCCCCCCCATGCAAGCGCCCGAGACAGCGTTTCCAGCTTTGTGTCCTAGGGGACACACACCCAAGCAGACACTGAAGGCATGACAGAGAGATTGGGCGCAGAAAAGAAGGCGAGAAGATCAGAAATAATTATAAGAGCAACTGATGTGTATCAGCTCGTTCTTGCCCTAAAATGAAAAGCGGGGTGAAACATGATAGCGCAAATCAAGTGCGAGGCTACACCATACACACCCGTCTCGATATTAATATCTGTGGGTTGTGGTAATACTGAGATTCTGTCTCCAAGTCCTGAGACGCACACGTCCCCAGCCAGCGCACAGAGTCATTAAGTGCATTAAGTGCGCTGAGATGAGAGATGAACGGTGGAAATTCAGCATAGGTGACAATAAAATGGTGATGTCAGTTAACAAACCAGCGTCTGCAAAAGGAAAAAAAAAAGAAGTAGAAGAAGAAGAAAAGGGAGGGCATTGCGGACGAGCTGGGTCGTGATAAGAGAAAGAAAGCGAAATATCATTTCATCGTCGCCTTGTCGTGCGCAGACAGGAGAAAGCTTTGAAATGCATTTCATTATGAGATGTGGGTGAGCGATACAGTAGCAGAGCTGAATCAATGCCCTGGGACCGGGAGGCCCTTTGTGTCTCAAGGGCAGGCCCCCATCCACAGCCTCAGACAGGGTGTGATGAGGCCGTCGACCTGGCAAAGGTGTACGATTCAGCTTCAGTTGCGCTCGTAACACACAAACCATGCGGGGGGAAGTCAATAATACAGTCTTCATTATCTCTGAACGTTTACCCTATGGGCTTCCTGTGTGTTTGTGCAACAGTCTGTGTCACCATGATTTTTTTTTTCATGTACCTTTGGAAGCAATTGCGGAGTCGCTGTGGATAAACAGACGGCTGGAGGAAAAGTGTGCTTCAGAAGCTCAGCTTGAGACAATAACAGATGTCTCGTAACAGAAAATAACTTCCAAGGACTGCCGAGATGGAGCCCTCGTGGAAATATAAAACCATAGGCTATCTGTGCAACATTGCTGTGATTTAATTTCTCAAATGGAATTCATTTAGCCATTATCCAGGTTAATCTTGAGATCACAATACCAGAGCACTCACATGCTGGGACGGAAGCAGTGCACTCGGCTGCACAAAGGAAAGCAATGAACACATTTTTAAAAATAGTAATTTGCTAAAAGCGACTCAGTCAGAACTAAAGGATGTTTTTATAAGGAAGAAATGAGTAACAGGAAACAACCCCAAAACAGAGTAAGATTCTTTATTGTCCTACTAGGAATTTTTTACAGCCCCTACATCAAAATACAAGTTCATCATATCAGAATACAAGTTTACCTTCACTTATGCAGTACTTCCATATAAACATATATATCCTGGTGCTGAAATATATGAGCAGCTGGATAGCTCAGTATGTAAGAATGCCGACTTTCCTGCCGTAGATCAGGGGTTCAAACCTCAGTTGGAACGAGTCTCCAGTAAGAGTCTGTGGCTTAGATTCCTAAAGCTATACAAGCCATCTACCTCAGATATCAGTTAGAGTAAAATGAACAGAGTCATGCCAGCTCGGACGTCACCCGGGTTAACAAGATCCATGTCAGGTATTGGGGAACCAGGGCAACCTGATGAGAAATGGATCAAGACATTCATGGACAAGGCCGAGAACCTGGAGCTGATGGAATGCCACTATAACAGCAGACCCCTGGAGAGGGGCTATGTGAAGCGAATGTGGGAACTGTGGACCAGTAGTAGACCTACTTCCACACTGACTCAGAAGCAGCTAGTGGCTCAATGCTCAAACATCAATAGAAGGAAGCTACTGTCACGACTTGAGATGGAGAGGCTCCAACAGGATGACTATACAGTTCAGCACCCTGAATGGCCACACAGGCAGGAGATACATGACAACAGACCCCAACCAGCTGACACAATCCTACTAGCCATGACAGCTGAAGTTACTGAGGTTCAAATGAGAAACATGGCCAGACTTAAAACAGCCAAACCCCAGGCACGCCTTCCATGACTCAGTGACAAAGTCACAAAGCCTGCTTGCGGATGTGAACACAGCCTTACACAATATCTTTGACTGCCACCATAACAGAGACCAACAAGCTTGCATATGCCACTGCAATCGTAATCCTGGAGATGCTTGGGTACAGGATTAAGAGCACAGGTCACCGACAGTACCCTCCATGGAAGAGAAGGCTGGAAGCCAAGATCAAAGCAGTACATGGAGATGTTAGCCAGTTAACAGAGGTCAAGTTCAATCAATCAATCAAGTTGCATGTTATATAGCGCTTTTCTAGCTGTAACAGCCACTCAAAGCGCTTTACAATTAATTAATTAATTGACAGAGAGAATTTGAAAGCTGTTCTTATATCATTTGGATGTGTAACGATCACGAATAACTAGACTCGCTAGCCCAGGGGTGGGCAATCTTCTCCAGAAAGGGCCAGAATGGGTGCAGGTTTTTGTTCCAACCAAACAGTTACACACCTGTGTCTCCCAGTCAAGTTCCTCACCAAAGACTCTGCTGGTTGATTAGTGGGATCAGGTGTGTACAACAAAACCTTCACCCACACTGGCCGTTTCTGGTTCAGACTGCCCACCCCTGCATTTGCCTTTGGCTAATGACTATTGCAAACTGTTCTCTTCTCTAAAATGTCTTTTCTCTCTCTCTGAATGATGTCTTCTCCTTTCTCTTTCTCTGTGTTTGAATGGTGTCATGTGAGTCTCTCTTGCATGCATGTGCAGTCAGTTCTCCTCCTAGGTCTCCATGGTGAAGGTGGCCGCCATTTGGATGCTGCCTGCCCTTCCACTACTCACCTAAGTTTTTCTTAGTACATGATGATGCTGGTCACGTGGCTTGGGTCCTGGACTGCTCCGTTGGCATGTGGACACTGCTTGGCATCCTGTGCATCATGTTCTTCATAAATTTTATGTCCATTATAATTCTGTTATCCTCTTTCAATGTTGTATTATGTAAATTGCGTGAACACAACATCCATTGCACGCTGTCCGTCTTGGGAGAGAGATCCCTCTTCTGTTGCTCTCCCTGAGGTTTCTTCCTATTTTTTCTCCCTGTTAAAGGGTTTTTTTAGGGAGTTTTTCCTTATCTGATGAGAGGGTCCAAGGACAGGATGTTGCATTGCTGTTAAGCCCACTGAGGCAAATTTGTAATTTGTGATATTGGGCTATAGAAATAAAATTGATTTGATTTGATTTAATTTGATTTAATGAGTCGGACCCTTTAGTCGACTGGTTAACGTAGTTGCCCATGGTGAGGGAGACTCGGGTTCACGTCCCGGCTGCGGCGGTTCCCAGCTGCCCCTTGAGTTTGCTACAGGTGCATTATGGGTAATATACTTGGGTAAAATGAAATCTGCGCTGTATCATCACAAAATGTTTTTGGCTTTCTTTGTATTTGTGATGAAAGACGGCAAAGACAAAAACCAACACAAAGGTCAAAGGTTATGGTTAGGATTTAAACCGTGGTGTTGCAGATATATGACAGAGACATTTCTCTGTCTGTCTGTCTGTGTAGCATGGTGTGATATCACCATGTTGGTGTTGTTCCTACTACAACATAATTAATGTTGCTCCACAAGCCTTTATGACAAGGGTGCAGAATGGTGTGATGAAAGACAGGCCCTAGTTGAAGAAGTACAGCAAGCTGTCCATAAGTGAGGCCCTGGAAACTGCCAAGGCTCACAGCTCTGGCCACCAGGCTGAAGAGATACACTAGAGAAGTAAAAGCCAAAAGACTGAATGGCCTTCAAAGAACCATCTAAAGTGTACGCCCAGCTGTAGAGTAACAAGGGAACAACCTCAAACATCTCTCCAGAGCAGAGACTGAGTGATACTGGCAGGAGTTATCAGAAAAGGAGGCATCATACCACTCCAGTGGTAGGGGGACCTAAAAGTAGATCACAGCAATATCCCAGAACAAGAACCAGTTATTCACAGTGACTGACTTCCAATGGCGAGGCTCAAGCATGAAGAGGCCCTGATACCGGCACCAGGCCCTGACATTATTCACACCTACTGGCTGAAGAAGCTAACAGCACTCCACGAACACCTGGTGTAACGGGGGCAGTCCTATGCTGTTCTATGCTGGTCAGCCTGCTGCATGCCCGTCACTCTCATCATTAGCTCTGCGTTGTGTTCTAGTTGGGTGGGGTCCCAGGTGTTGTGGGGGGCCCTCAATCTCTCATCATCATCATCATCATCATCATGATCAAGGAAGGAGCGGGGACACACAGGACTCTATTTGGCACACCTTGCCATTTATTTTGGTTTCAAACCCTTCGACAACCGTCCAGTCCTCCAGCGGGAGCGGTGTTTCTTACGGACGTGGGGGTTGAAGTTCAACCACTGCCCGGACTCCACTCGTGTGCGTTAGAAGTAGAAACCGTCCACAGGACTCCGATGTAAGAAAGGATAAACAAGTATTTTATCCCACAGCTTGCAGTATTTTCTTACAGGGATACTCAAGGTTACGTTCTCCTCAACCAGCAAAACTGTCCCACGGTAAGAAACACGTGTGGCTCGGCTCGATTGCTGCTTGAGACTCCTCCCACAAAACAAAAATGGCCTCTCCCGCGTTCCCTCTTCCGTGTACCCACAAGACCTCTCTCTTAAAGCGACAGTACAGGTACATGACGGTCGTTATAAAACATACATTAAAGTAAATAATGACATAAAATAAAATGTAGTAAACACAAATAACAGCACACAGACAGGATTTGGTGATATTTCATACTCAACCAAAATAAAATAAAAACATTAATTTTAACCTGGTTAGACTGGCAATACACATGAACCAGCTGCTAACATCGGGGTCTCAACACAGGGAAGAACAATACTGATCATGAAGGATTCCCACGAGGGTACAACAGCTTCAAACTACCGGCCGATTACCTGCCTCTCCACAACATGGAAGATCCTGCCAGGCATCATAGCAGCTAAGCTGAAAGGGCACACGAGTCAATACATGAGCGAAACTCAGAAGGGAATTAGGAACAACACCAGAGAGTCAAAGCATCAGCTACTGGTTGATAGAGCAGTCACCCAAGAAGATGCACACCACCAAAAAACAGTGAGAGGGATGTATATATATATATATAACCGTCAATGGTGTTGATGAAAGTGCTCAACAAATGAGCAGCGGAATAGTAATATATATATACGTATATATATACATACATATATACACTACCGTTCAAAAGTTTGGGATCACATTGAAATGTCCATATTTTTGAAGGAAAAGCACTGTACTGTTCAATGAAGATAACTTTAAACTAGTCTTAACTTTAAAGAAATACACTCTATACATTGCTAATGTGGTAAATGACTATTCTAGCTGCAAATGTCTGGTTTTTGGTGCAATATCTACATAGGTGTATAGAGGCCCATTTCAAGCAACTATCACTCCAGTGTTCTAATGGTACAATGTGTTTGCTCATTGGCTCAGAAGGCTAATTGATGATTAGAAAACCCTTGTGCAATCATGTTCACACATCTGAAAACAGTTTAGCTCGTTACAGAAGCTACAAAACTGACCTTCCTTTGAGCAGATTGAGTTTCTGGAGCATCACATTTGTGGGGTCAATTAAACGCTCAAAATGGCCAGAAAAAGAGAACTTTCATCTGAAACTCGACAGTCTATTCTTGTTCTTAGAAATGAAGGCTATTCCATGCGAGAAATTGCTAAGAAATTGAAGATTTCCTACACCGGTGTGTACTACTCCCTTCAGAGGACAGCACAAACAGGCTCTAACCAGAGTAGAAAAAGAAGTGGGAGGCCGCGTTGCACAACTGAGCAAGAAGATAAGTACATTAGAGTCTCTAGTTTGAGAAACAGACGCCTCACAGGTCCCCAACTGGCATCTTCATTAAATAGTACCCGCAAAACACCAGTGTCAACATCTACAGTGAAGAGGCGGCTGCGGGATTCTGGGCTTCAGGGCAGAGTGGCAAAGAAAAAGCCATATCTGAGACTGACCAATAAAAGAAAAAGATTAAGATGGGCAAAAGAACCCAGACATTGGACAGAGGAAGACTGGAAAAAAGTGTTGTGGACGGATGAATCCAAGTTTGAGGTGTTTGGATCACAAAGAAGAACGTTTGTGAGACGCAGATAAAATGAAAAGATGCTGGAAGAATGCCTGATGCCATCTTTTAAGCATGGTGGAGGTAATGTGATGGTCTGGGGTTGCTTTGGTGCTGGTAAAGTGGGGGATTTGTACAGGGTAAAAGGGATTCTGAATAAGGAAGGCTATCACTCCATTTTGCAACGCCATGCCATACCCAGTGGACAGCGCTTGATTGGAGCCAATTTCATCCTACAACAGGACAATGACCCTAAACACACCTCCAAATTGTGCAAGAACTATTTAGAGCAGAAGCAGGCAGCTGGTATTCTATCGGTAATGGAGTGGCCAGCGCAGTCACCAGATCTGAACCCCATTGAGCTGTTGTGGGAGCAGCTTGACCGTATGGTACGCAAGAAGTGCCCATCCAACCAATCCAACTTGTGGGAGCTGCTTCTGGAAGCGTGGGGTGCAATTTCTCCAGATTACCTCAACAAATTAACAGCTAGAATGCCAAAGGTCTGCAATGCTGTAATTGCTGCAAATGGAGGATTCTTTGACGAAAGCAAAGTTTGATGTAAAAAAAATCTTATTTCAAATAGAAATCATTATTTCTAACCTTGTCAATGTCTTGACTCTATTTTCTATTCATTTCACAACATATGGTGGTGAATAAGTGTGACTTTTCATGGAAAACACAAAATTGTTTGGGTGATCCCAAACTTTTGAACGGTAGTGTATATCAGTGTTTTATATTTATTGTGTCGTGTTTGAGTCAGTCTAACAGAGATGTTGACAGAAAAATTACATCTGAATTTAACTACATAATTTAAATCAAAGCGTTAAAATATTGTCAGTCACACAACATAAACAATGTCTACTCATTTTGTCTTTGTTTTAATGTATTGTATTTAATGTTTCAATGTAACTAATTTGTACAGTATGTTTTTTTGTACAGTATGCATGTTTTTTTGTTTTTTGTTTTGTGTTTTGTTTTTTGCGTTTGCTGTGTTTACATTACTTGCTCAGGGACTACAGTTGAACATTAGCCATGCTGGCTAAACTGACAAATTTACAGAAATGTTTCTTGATGTGCACTGTCCCCGTAAAACTAAACTCTGTAAACTAAACTAAACTAAACTAAACTAAACTAAACTGTCATACCTCGTTATTTAAACCTATCGCCTCTATAGACATACAATAATTGAAAATGTCTAACTTCTACACAGAAGTCATAAGCTGCAACCATGGCCGGATTAACCCACCATGGGACCCCAGGGCACGCACGTCCATTGCCCCCCCTTCTCCGCCCCATCAGATAGGCTATGTAAACAATACTAAACATTGTTCAAATGTAAAACTAATGCAAATACCCAACATGGTAGTCGATGCTATGCCAATCTGCATGGGATTCGGATGGTAACTACAAAGTACAACACATTTTTGAATCACAAAACAAAGAGACATGAGAATAGCAGCTCACAGCATCGCAAACATATTTGCGAAACCTTCTTCCCATTTACAATGGCTTACCAACAGGAATTTCATAGCAAATAATTTCGTGAAATATGAGCATATTTTAATAAAACTAAATTTAATTATTTTTCAGTATGGGCATTCTAGCTAGCACATTTGTTTAACTATACACAATGAAAAAAATGAAGCTTGGGTCCCTGCATCAGTAGAAACTGTAGCTTGGGGCCCCTGCATCAATACAGACTAGCTTGGGCCCTGCATTGTGATGCAGGGTTGGAACAAATGTCCCTTGTAGAGTATGACTGGGGATCCCTACTATACGCGAACACAATACCCCTGAGCCTTTGGGGCCCTTCGTGGTCTGGGGCCCCGGGGCACTCGCCCGGCATGCCTAGTCCATAATCCAGCCTTGCCTGCAACCATAAAGGACTCATTGGACTCAGGCATAACTGAAGCTTTGAGAGCAGGAAAACACACCCTGAAACAAGTGATAACAATAATGGGGATAAACTTTAATTAAACAACACTTAGGGCATCTGGGTGGCGTGGCGGTCTGTTCCGTTGCCTCCCAACACGGCTGTTCGAATCCCCGTGTTACCTTCAGCTTGGTCGGGCGTTCCTACAGACATAATCGGCCATGTCTGTGGGTGGGAAGCCGGAAGTGGGTATGTGTCCTGGTCGCTGCACTAGTGCCTCCTCTGGTCGGTCGGGGCGCCTGTTCGGGAGAAAGGGGAACTGGGGGGAATAGCGTGATACTCCCACCCGCTATGTCCCCCTGGCGACATTCCTCACTGTCAGGTGAAAAGAAGCGACTGGCGACTCCACATGTATCGGAGGAGGCATTTGGTAGTCTGCAGCCCTCCCCGGATCAGCAGAGGGGCCGGAGCAGCGACTGGGACGGCTCGGAAGAGTGGGGTAACTGGGAAGTACAACTGGGAAGAAAAAGGGGGCAATAAAAAAAAAGGAAATTACACACACGAACATATAAACACAATCAGACATTTCTGTCCTGCATGTGAACCAGGGTGCACATTGTGTCCAACTGTAGACAACCCCAACACCCTCTGCTTAAAAATAACCTTCCTATCCAGCCACAATACCGCCCATCACTCCACTCATATGCACCCACACAGACATGCACTTAGGTAGGTATTCACCCTTTACACACACACACACACACACACACACACACACACACACACACACACACACACACACACACACACACACACACACACACACACACACACACACACATTCCTGTAATTTCTGTCTCACAACTATCTTGTCTTCAAATCATCCATCCATCCATTATCCAAACCGTTTATCCTTACTCAGGGTTGCGGGGATGCTGGAGCCTATCCCAGCAGTCTTCAAGTCAGTGAAATAAAAAAAAAAGAAGCCTTTTAATGTGTTTTTACATATGAACTGTATTATATCAATACAGTTTCCCTGATTGATTGACTGATTGATTGATTGAGCGATTTTTTATGTCATCATTGTTTAAACGAGAGTTCAGAGCCACAATCTTTCCATTGGGTTAACTATATAAAAGCATAACATCCACCTGTGATTTTCACCGCTTTCATCACCGATCATCTTTTCTCTCGTTTTGCATCCCCACTTAGGGAGATCCAAGGAAAATTGAATCTGATGCAGTTTTTTTTCACACTTCTGAGAGCAGTGCTTCCCTTACTGTTTGTTGATCATTTGTCTTAAAACACTCGCTAAATTATCTTTGGCACACTTGACTTTATCTTAATACCATCAATATCGTCAATTTTATCTCTATGTGCTTCGTGTCTGCTCAGTTGGGTCCTCAGCTTGGATGTCTTAACAACTGCTTTCAACAGTCATTTCCATATTGGCGTCGCTGTTTTAGTCCCCTTCCACATCTGCGGGAAGTTTTTTAGTGCATCCAAGGATTCATTAAGGATTACAGGGTGTCTGACCGACCGCACAGTCTGCAAATATATTAGTGTGTGTGTGTGTGTGTGTGTGTGTGTGTGGGTGGGTGTGATGACAAGAATTCAATATGGCCTAGTTTGGAGGGATTTTTTTTTCTCTGAAATAAATCTACAATCTTTATATATATATATACACCTTTTTTTCGGAAACTGTCAATGGTGTTGATAAAAGTGCTCAACAAATGAAGAGCAGAATATCAAAGGGAAAAAAATCATTTAATACATAGCAGTACAAGCTTGTTTCGTGCGTCATGCACTCATATCTATATATATCTATATCTATATCTATATACACTACCGTTCAAAAGTTTGGGATCACCCAAACAATTTTGTGTTTTCCATGAAAAGTCACACTTATTCACCACCATATGTTGTGAAATGAATAGAAAATAGAGTCAAGACATTGACAAGGTTAGAAATAATGATTTGTATTTGAAATAAGATTTTTTTTACATCAAACTTTGCTTTCGTCAAAGAATCCTCCATTTGCAGCAATTACAGCATTGCAGACCTTTGGCATTCTAGCTGTTAATTTGTTGAGGTAATCTGGAGAAATTGCACCCCACGCTTCCAGAAGCAGCTCCCACAAGTTGGATTGGTTGGATGGGCACTTCTTTGAGCAGATTGAGTTTCTGGAGCATCACATTTGTGGGGTCAATTAAACGCTCAAAATGGCCAGAAAAAGAGAACTTTCATCTGAAACTTGACAGTCTATTCTTGTTCTTAGAAATGAAGGCTATTCCATGCGAGAAATTGCTAAGAAATTGAAGATTTCCTACACCGGTGTGTACTACTCCCTTCAGAGGACAGCACAAACAGGCTCTAACCAGAGTAGAAAAAGAAGTGGGAGGCCGCGTTGCACAACTGAGCAAGAAGATAAGTACATTAGAGTCTCTAGTTTGAGAAACAGATGCCTCACAGGTCCCCAACTGGCATCTTCATTAAATAGTACCTGTTAGAGCCTGTTTGTGCTGTCCTCTGAAGGGAGTAGTACACACCGGTGTAGGAAATCTTCAATTTCTTAGCAATTTCTCGCATGGAATAGCCTTCATTTCTAAGAACAAGAATAGACTGTCGAGTTTCAGATGAAAGTTCTCTTTTTCTGGCCATTTTGAGCGTTTAATTGACCCCACAAATGTGATGCTCCAGAAACTCAATCTGCTCAAAGAAGTGCCCATCCAACCAATCCAACTTGTGGGAGCTGCTTCTGGAAGCGTGGGGTGCAATTTCTCCAGATTACCTCAACAAATTAACAGCTAGAATGCCAAAGGTCTGCAATGCTGTAATTGCTGCAAGTGGAGGGTTCTTTGACGAAAGCAAAGTTTGATGTAAAAAAAATCTTATTTCAAATACAAATCATTATTTCTAACCTTGTCAATGTCTTGACTCTATTTTCTATTCATTTCACAACATATGGTGGTGAATAAGTGTGACTTTTCATGGAAAACACGAAATTGTTTGGGTGATCCCAAACTTTTGAACGGTAGTGTGTATATATATATATATATATACAGAGAATCCGGAAAGCATTCACACCCCTTCACTTTCCCCACATTTTGTTATGTTAAAGCCTTATTCCAAAAAGGATTACATTCATTTTTTTTCTCATCAATCTACACACAATACCCCATAATGACAAAGTGAAAAAGGTTTTGTAGAAATTTTTGCAAATTTATTAAAAATAAAAAACTGAATGTACATAAGTATTCACATCCTTTACTCAGTACTTGGTTGAGGCACCCTTGGCAGCGATTACAGCCTCAAGTCTTCTTGGGTATGAAGCTACAAGCTTGGCACACCTATATTTGGGGTATTTCTCCCATTCTTCTCTGCAGATCCTCTCGAGCTCTGTAAGGTTAGATGGGGAGCATCGCTGCACAGCTATTTTCAGGTCTTTCCAGAGATGTTCAATGGGGTTCAAGTCTGGGCTCTGGCTGGGCCACTCAAGGACATTCACAGACTTGTCCCAATGCCACTCCTTCGTTATCTTGGCTGTGTGCTTAGGGTCGTTGTCATGTTGAAAGGTAAACCTTCGCCCCAGTCTGAGGTCCTGAGCGCTCTAAAGCAGGTTTTCATCAAGGATCTCTCTGTACTTTGCTCCATTCATCTTTCCCTCGATCCTGACTAGTCTCCCAGTTCCTGCCACTGAAGAACATCCCCACAGCATGATACTGCCACCACCATGCTTCACTGTAGGGATGGTACTAGCAAGGTGATGAGAGGTGCCTGGTTTCCTCCAGACGTGACGTTTGGCATTCAGGCCAAAGAGTTCAATCTTGGTTTCATCAGACCAGAGAATCTTGTTTCTCATGGTCTGAGAGTCCTTTAGGTGCTTTCTGGCAAACTCCAAGCGGGCTGTCATGTGCCTTTTACTGAGCAGAGGCTTCCGTCTGGCCCCTCTACCATAAATGCCTGATTGGTGGAGTGCTGCAGAGATGGTTGTCCTTCTGGAAGGTTCTCCCATCTCCACAGAGGAACACTGGAGCTCTGTCAGAGTGACCATCGGGTTCTTGGTCACCTCCCTGACCAAGGCCCTTCTCCCCCAATTGCTCAGTTCGGCTGGGCGGCCAGCTCTAGGAAGAGTCCTGGTGGATCCAAACTTCTTCCATTTACAAATGGTGGAGACCACTGTGCTCTTCGGAACCTTCAAAGCTGTAGAAATGTTTTTGTACCCTTCCCTAGATCTGTGCCTCGATACAATCCTGTCTCGGAGGTCCAAAGACAATTCCTTTGACTTCATGGTTTGGTTTCTGCTCCGACATTCACTGTCAAAAGTGGGACCTTACATAGACAGTTGTGTGTCTTTCCAAATCATGTCCAATCCATTGAATTTACTACAGGTGGACTCCAATCAAGATGTAGAAACATCTCAAGGATGATCAGTGGAAACAGGATGAACCTGAGCTCAATTTTGAGTGTCATAGCAAAGGGTGTGAATACTTATCTACATGCAATATTTCTGTTTTTTATTTTTAATAAATTAGCAAAAATTTCTACAAAACCTTTTTCACTATGTCATTATGGGGTATTGTGTATAGATTGACGAAAAAAAGGAATTTAATCCATTTTGGAATAAGGTTGTAACATAACAAAATGTGGGGAAAGTGAAGGGGTGTGAATACTTTCCGGATGCACTGTATATTTATATCTATGTGTATATATATATATATATATATATTTATATCTATGTATATATATATATATATATATATATATATATATATATATATATATATATATATAGCAGCTGATGAGTGCGAGACGTACGAAACAGGCCTGTACTGCTATACATTAAAATCTTTTTTCCTGTATCCATGTTGATATATATATATATATATATATAAAAATATAACTATAATATATATATAGTTCCTGTCTACCAGAAAAGAAAAATTAGTCCCAGATCAATCCTTTATTGTCCGCTACATTTGTATAACAAGCGTTTTGCTGCAATGCCATATGCTATATGTGTGTAGGCATCGCTCAAGCTAGAATGAGGACCTGAAATTATTATTTCTATTTAATTTCCCCCCTTTTTCTCCCCAATTGTATCCGGCCAATTTTTCCCACCCTTCCAAGTAGTCCTGATCGCTGCTCCGTCCCCTCAGCTGATCCGGAGAGGGCTGCAGACTACCACATGCCTCCTCCGATAAATGTGGAGTCGCCAGCTGCTTCTATTCACCTGACAGCGAGGAGTTTCACCTACGGGACGTAGCACGTGGGAGGATCATGCTATTCCCCCCAGTCCCCCCCCCCGAACAGGCGCCCCAACCAACCAGAGGAGGCGCTAGTGCAGCAACCAGGACACATGCCCACATCCGGCTCCCCACCCGCAGACACGGCCAATTGCGTCTGTAGGGACGCCCGACCAAGCCGGAGGTAGCACGGGGATTCGAACTGGGTAGGCAACTGAATAGACCACTATGCTACCTGGACGCCCGACCTAAACTTATTTTGTCGACTCTTCTCATAGTATACACAGATTTATTTAGCCTATAAGCATCCCTTTGGCAGGTATGTATATATGTAAATATGCAACATGGAAACAGGAGTTGATATGCTTCAGTAGTATAGTGAAGCGTGCACAACCACACGAGGGACCTGACGCAACAAACCGGCTCCAATCTCAGAGCTCACTCGGTGTCATGGCTCCCAAACTTTGGTTCATTCCAACAAAGCATCCATGACATTTCCTCCATCACATCTTCCAGTCTTCATCTGAAGACTTATCCCTTCTCTCCATCTCATGTGAGCCTCGTTAGTGTTTATTTGTCAGCTTCTGATTGTTGCCGCTTTTGTTTCACCATGCTGACCTCTCCATTGGTAGACGGCCCCGAGCTTGGGAAAGTAGCTATACGAATAAAACTATCATTATTTATTATAATTGCTATTATTATATGACAGAAGTTGTCTTCCTGAAAGGCCCATCAACTTTAATGAATTTCAATGTATTCGCAAGGTGAGTAGAGGATTGGCTCTGCCTCAAAAAACAAAAAAACAAAAAACAAAAACAAAACAGGTTTAAACAGCCAAACTATTTTATTTATATAATCCTTTCTACAAACAAGTTTATGACTGAGCACTTCTCAGCAAGCAACAAAACGGTAGAATTCAAATTTAAAAAAAAAAGAAAACAAACAAATCACTGTTTTGAAATATTACACTATGCCTCATATCTTGTCTTGTGTGTGTGTGCGTGCATGCATGCCTGTGCATGCATACTTGTGTGTGTGTGTGTGTGTGTGTGTATACATTCATATCCATGGGTGAATATAAAGGACTACCGGGGCAAGTCCACAAGTCTGATGGATGGATGGCGCAGGTCAGCTCATAGCTGGTAGGCAGAAGCTATAGTTAACTAAATAAATAATACAGGACCTAAATACTCAGAATCCCACAATTGGACAGGGATTTATTTATTTGTAGTTTGGGCCACAATCTTTTCATAAGCCTTGCTGACTGCCGACTTTGTTTTTGTTTTTTGAAATCACAAATGACTTGTGGTGCTGGTGATGCAATAGCTTATATAACACAAAAAGAATGAACAAAACATAAACAGGAGAAGAAAATTAACCTTATCAGTGCACGGTGAAGAGTATGATTGCATGTACAGGCGATACTGTACATACAAAAGTACCCGGCTTCTAAAAGCAGCCCTCTCAGCTGTCTAAATAGGATGATTGCTGCTGGTCTGAAGGGTCCTCCAGAGAGAGGAGCTCGGCTGAAGAGAGAGAAAAGAGAGAAGAGAGAGGGAAGAGGACACATATGGGAGCTGCATTTCTGATTGACTTGTTTGGTCCCGTGTGCTGTGAGTCTACCATTTGTGATTTGTCCATGCATGTGGATTTCACCAAGAATAAAAATCTGTATCAATCAATCGCTCAACTAATCAACTGATCAATCATTGAGTTAGATTGTATTGCTATATCTCATTTCATACATGAACATGCATTGAAATGCAGTTTTTCATTTTACTGACTTGAAAAGTATAAAAAATTAACTACAAGGGCCGTGGATAAATATTCACCCACGGTGTGTGTATGAATATGCCGTATGTGAGCAGGCGCGCGGGAAGATGTTTCAAGTAGGGGGGGGGCTGCCCAACTCAAAAGAAAAGTATTGTTGCGAGCAGAATGACTGGAGAGGCAGAGATCTCTTTTTAATCGTAACTACCGCGCCCCATACACTGCATGATACCCGGGCGTTCTTTTATTCACACTGGCCAGACCGGACCAGAATTGACTACGCACCGAGTCCCCCCCCCCCCCAAATGTCCCAACTAACGGCATCAGTCCCGGTCACGGTCCTATAGTCAGTTAGTCAGTAAACGGTCTTCACCATAAGTGCATAAGTGAAACAACTTAGTGCAAATGCATAAATGAATATTTATTCATTACAATGAATATTACAATGCTTATTACATTACAATAAATGTGCACTGTTTATTGTGGAGGGGCTGGCATTCTGGGTCCTCTGCATGGAGCTGTGGTGGTGGCAGCTCTGCAACAGGAAGGATCTGGCGGCGATTCCGCCTTTTTTTTCTCTCCAATTCCCCCCCCCCCCCAATTGTATCTGGCCAATCACCGACCGACCGGGCACCCTGACCGACCAGAGGAGGCGCTAGTGCAGCGACCAGGAGGACAAATACCCACATCCGACTTCCCACCAGCAGACACAGCCAACTGTGTCTGTAGGGATGCCCGACCAAGCCGGAGGTAACACGAGGATTCAACCCGGCGATCCCGTGTTGGTAGGCAACGGAATAGACCGCGACGCTATTCGCACGTCCACGGCGATTCCTCCTGTATGTCTTCCCGTTTGACTGGATGAAGTAAGAGCATAGCTCCTTGCTCTTCTCCTTTACAGTCCCAAGCTGGTCATATCCTTTGGGGGTCTGCATGCGAACCACTTGTCCCTCTGCTAAAGGCAGTAGTGGGTGTCTCGACTTGTCATAGTGGCACTTTAGAGTGACAACATTCACAGACATGCCACTTTAGAGTGAGCCTTTTATTGAGGACCTGGGCGTTTTTCGGGCTGGTTCCAGCAGTTTTGTACCAGAATGGCTGCACGTGTTTGCCGCGACATCAGACATTCAGCAGGGGAGCCTAATGATGGATCATGGGAAATGTTTCTGAGGTTCAGGAGATTGAGGAAGACGTCAGTTCTATCTCTGTGAGATTTCTCCATCAGCTTCTTGGCATTGCGGACAGCTTGCTCCACAAGCCTGTTAGACTGTGAGTACTCGGGGCTGCTGCTGGTATAGACGAAATCCCATTGTTTGGCAAAGTCCTTAAAATGTTGACTGGTGTATTGTCTAGCATTGTCAGAGAAGAGGGTATGCTGTGTGCCATGGACTGAAAAGTGTCTTTTCAATTTGGAAGTCACGGCTGATGATGTCAGGTCACTGAGGGCGAAAAACACAAAAACGACAGCTAGAAGCTCTTTTTCTATTTGAGCGTACCGTGTCTTTGTATCTGTTGAGGGTACATGATGCAAATGCTACTGGCCTGCCATTTTGCATGTGCATACATGCAGCTCCAAATCCATAGCATGATGTGTCACAGGCGAGTGTGACTGGCTCCTTGACGTCGTAGTACGCCAACACTGGTGGGCTGGATAAGCATGACTTGAGGCGGTCGAATGCCTGCTGATGCTGCTGGAGCCAGCACCATGTAGCGTCCTTGTGGGTCAGTTTTCTCAGTGGTGCTGCGATGTCACTGAAGTTTGGGACGTATTTGGCAAGGTAATTAACCATTCCAAGGAAACGCTGTAGTAAAGTGACATCCGTGGGGACTGGCATGTTTGTGATTGCTGCAGTTTTAGAGGGGTCAGCTTTTAGGCCCTCGCTCACGAAGATGTGGCCTACATAGCCTACTAGGTGCAGGCGAAACTTGCAATTGTCTGGATTTAGCCTGAGGTTGACCTCTCTCACTCGTTTGAGCACTTTTTTCAGGTTGGCATCGTGTTCAGCTACTCCAAGGCCTCTGATGATGATGTCATTGACGATGTCTGAGCATGGCCTGTGACAGCTGTTCCATGAAGCACTGAAACACCTCGCTTGCGGAGTTAATGCCGAAAGGCATCCATAGAAATCTGTAGCACTCGAATGGAGTGCTGAATGTCATCAGCATTAAGGATTTCTTGTGAAGATGTATCTACCAGAAGGAGTTCTTGGCATTCAGGTCAGAAAAAACTGTTGCCCCTGACATCTGTGCTGCCACTTTCTCAACGCTGCGCATGGGGTGATGAGGCCTTTTGAACACTTTGTTAAGGTCTTTTGGAATGATGCACAGTCTGACTTCTTGCTTGTCCTTCTTGTGTGTTGCTACCATGGAGGAGACCCAATCTGTGGGCTCAGTGACTGGTGTTATGGCACCTATGCCTTGCATGCGATCAAGTTCCTCTTTGACTCTTGTTTGCATTGTGACAAGGATGCGGTAGGTTGGCCGGACTACAGGCTATATGCTGGGATCCACCGTCATGGAGTATGTGACTGGGAGTTCTCCAAGCTCAACACTGAACAGGTCTTTGTACTGTGTGAGAATTTGTGTGCTGAAGTCTGTGTTGCTTTCCATGGTGATTTGGTGGACGTTGGGACTCACTTTGACAATTCCCATGTCCACCCATGCTCAAAATCCTTGCAGTGGCAGTACCTCTCTGTCCACTATGAAGAAAGGCAATAAGTGGCGCTGCTCCTTTAAACAGCATGACAGTGTAACTATGCCACTGGTCTCGATTCTGGTGCCCCCATACGCAACAAGGTTTGTAGCTGTCTTCTGCTTTACAAGCTGCTTGCCATTAGTCACTCACCTGAAAGTCTCTTGTGACATCACATTGCATTTTGCTCCTGTGTCAACTTTCATTTCAGTGGACTTGCCATTTATGTATATTGTGAGAAACCCCTCGTTCTTCTCATTGGCTTGAGGACTGACACAGTCAACGCAATTGTCAACTTCAACACCATTCACATAGAATGTGTCATCTTCGCATGTTGTGGGATGATCCACTGCCACTTCATGCACAGACTGTCTGAACATCTTTCTGTTTGGATTGCTTTGGCTCCTCTGTTTAGACTTGCAGCAGCTTTTGTAGTGGTTCAGTTTTTTGCAATTATGACATTGTTGTCCATAGGCTGGAAACTTTTCCCATTTAGCTGCGTGACTACCCCCACCGTTAGTGCACTTTGTTATAATAATAATAATAATAATAATAATAACACATTTTATTTGTGGGTGCCTTTCAGAGCACTCAAGGACACCTTACAGAACACAGTTAGAAAAACAAGCAGCACTGTATCTACAGCATAAAATCAAAACAAAGCAGGGTAGACAATAAAAAGTTAATACAACAGATAAGTATAAAATCATCACCTGCAGAAAACTCAATGAAGTGTGGGCCAGACTGAATATGCCAGTTTGAAAAGGTACGTTTTGAGATGGGATTTGAAGGTTGAAAGAGAGTCAATATCGCAAATGTCTTGTGGGAGACAGTTCCATAGGCAGGGGGCAGAATGACTGAAGGCTCTAGACCCCATGTCAGTCAAGCGGGCCAATGGTGTAGTGAGTTGGAGAGCAGAAGAGGATTTGAGAGTGTGGGAGGGCGTGTGGATATGAAGGAGTTCAGAAAGATATAAAGGGGCTAGGTTATTAAGGGCCTTAAAAGTGAGAAGCAGGATCTTGAGGTCAATACGGTATTTAACAGGGAGCCAATGGAGTTGCTGAAGAACAGGGGTGATATGATCTACAGAAGGAGTTCTGGCACTGATATGGGCAGCTGAATTCTGGATCAATTGAAGTTTATTAAGACACTCGAGGGGAAGACCAAAGAGGATAGAACTGCAGTAGTCAATATGGAATGTAACCAGGGTGTGAATGAGTATGGTGGTGCTGTTAGGTGTAAGTGATGGGCAAAGACGATTAATATTGCATAGGTGGAAGTATGCAGACCGAGTAACATTGTTGATGTGAACTTCAAAAGATTATGTGCTGTCCAAGATGACACCCAGACTCTTAACCTGAGGTGGCGGAGGAAGTATAGAATTGTCAATAGTTAAGAGAAAAACTATCAGGTTTAGCCTAAACAGATTTGGTACCTACTAAGAGGACCTCGGTTTTATCACTATTAAGTTTGAGGAAGTGGTATGACAACCAGGATTTAATTTCTAGTAAACAGCCAGAAAGGGAAGTGGGTGGAAGACTGGAGGTAGGCTTGGTGGATAGATAAAGCCGGGTGTCATCCACGTAGCAGTGAAATTGAATGCCAAATTTCCTGAAAATGTGGCCAAGAGGTAACAGGTAAAAAATAAATAGGAGGGGTCCCAATACAGAGCTCCGGGGAATACCAGTAGTAACAAGAAAGGACTGTGATCTCAAAGTTTAAGTCAGACAAACTAAGCGCAGCCAGAGAGATATGCTCTAAACCAGTCAAGGGCGGTGCCAGTTATTCCAATGGAAGCTAATCTCTCTAGGAGGATGTTATGTGAGATGGTCTAAGGATGTGTGGGGCTTTGACTGGTGCTTTTTTTTTTAAACTGGCCTCACCGCATCAACAATGGTGGTTTGTGTGGCTAACGTTTTGCTGCTTTTTTCTTTCATCTCGTGAATACGACAGATTGAGATAGCTTTGGCAAGTGTTGACTCGCTATCTCTCAACAGAGATATTCTTAGAGTGACTGGTGATGCCACACACGATACGGTCACAGATAAGCTCGTCATTCAAATCTCCAAACTAGCAATTCTTAGTTTTAATCTTCAAGTTACTGATGAAGGATTTTATACTCTCACCATGATTTCTCGAATGAAACCTGTGTCTTTCCGTTGCTTTGGGGATTGCATATTTCTCCAAACTTCCTCTTCAAGCAGTCCGGATCCTCTCTGGACTCCGCTGGGGTGATTACCGCTCCGTTGTCTCCGGGTGTGCGTACTTCAGCTGCACATACAAACGGGCGCTCCCGTTCAATGACTTCCGGTCCAGCGACGTTAAGGAGAAAGTAAGCCCTTGTCTTTGCAGGCTTGTGGGAGTGTGCAGCGCCAATAAAAAATATCGTACTTCCGTTCAAAAATTCGCCAGTTCTCGGCGACACTTTCATTAAAAATAACAGGGTCGGGTCTGCGAAATCCATCCGCCATTATGCCCAGCAACTACCGTATCTCTGGCTAGGTAGCACAGGCTAGACTGTTAGCACTAACATTAGCAACGGGTTGTGATGGAAAAAAAAACATTACTCACTGGCGAGAAGTCCGTACAGCATTCTGACACCATGTGGAAATTTGTTCACTTGGGTGTGAGCCAATGAACTGTTGGTTTATTAAAAACAAAAATAACCAGGTGACACGAGGCCGATAGCGTTAGATACCGAGTTATTTGTATGCCAGATCATAGTAGATCCCAGACCACACCGATTGGTCCACAGATACGGTGGCGCATAGTTAACAAATAGGACAATCATTTAGCCAAATGATCTACACCCCAAAACAGCAACACAAGAATAACCGCAACATGGACACCACATCATTTTCAAACAATTTTAAATCTAACATTAACAGTCCCATCAGCCATTGCGCTCCCCCAGCATAGAACCGCTGAAAGTCAGAGCGACCGCCTCCCCCGGTCGCTACAGTATGACGTCATTGCTTTATTTGTAGGGCGCGTGTGTAGCAGATTTGGAATTGAGTTGTTTCTCAATTAATTATTAAAAAATTTACATTCCACGTAGCCTTAGAACACTGTTTAGAATAAAGGTATGGTTTTTTTTGCATTTGTACGTTAGGAAAAGTTAGACATACTGTTGGGTCTAAGATGTTACACAGCGACATGCCACTGCTGGGGGTGGGCTGCATCCACCACTACCCCCCCCTTCCCGCGCTAATGTATGTAAGTGTCTGCTTGTTGCTTGTTCACAAACACAACAGTTTCCAGTATCTTTGATAAAGATAAACAGATGTAACAAAAAAACATGTTCTCTTCCAAGCCAGTTATAACAACGCTCGCAGCCGAGTGAGTTTTCTAATTGAAAAATATAGCAGTCAAAGGACGTCATCTGTTGTTGCAAGAATGGGCTTATCCTTATTAGTGTAACCGGTTTCTTTCTTGCCCGGTGCGGGATTCGATACGTGGTGTACTGCACCACAAGGCGACATCACTAACCGCTCGGCTAAAGAGTCTGACCCGTTAGCTAGGGGCTAACGTGTCTTATTACTAGTTTACAGTCGTCACCCTCCCCGGAAGCGCGCCCTCGCGCTTTGTTATTCCCGCGCTCCGAAGAGACTTCTGAGAATCTGCACACTTCCGGATCCCACCGCTGCCACCAATGTAACCGAGGGTTTGTAGATGTCGCCTATACTGTATAAAACTATAAAATAACAAATACGGAGGTTCCACTTTCACACGAGGACCACTTTATTTGGATTCTTCCCCCAACAGAACTCCACAGCAACAACACTGCGTACAGCACTTCCGCTCTCTCTTCAGCCTTCAAAATAAGAGCTCAAGGCATATACTCTGGCAACAGCTTATAACAGGAACTTACAATCACTAACAGGCAAGTCCAGAAAAATAGGATACATAAGCCTTGAAAAATTACTAATCTAATTAGGTCTCCATATAATTGTCCAGCATGTAACTCATAGCAACCATTTATCACGTAACAGGTGGACGGTTCCCATAATTAAGAAATTGCTCAGGCATAATTTCACATGTAAAGCACTGCGGCCAGAGCACAGGTTTTTCCCTCTTTCTTCACTTTTTTTTTTGGTTAAGCGGTTCACTATTGTTGCCATTTTCTCCGCCCGAGTGCATCTCCATCCACGAGAATCAGAAACTGTATCCGCATTAACGGTTACTCTTGCTGTGTAGACTTAACGTGCACACAGTGTCGCAAACAGTCCGTGTCATCTATAGACTCCATGTCCACTCCTGTCTGCCGAAGTCTTTGTCTCATGAATGAATACATGAAACCACACATCATACACATGGCTATACTGGTTCAACTCTGAATGCCCACATGCGCGCGCGCACACAATAAAAATCATCACCCTGTAAAAAGTGCTTACTGTGAGTCCTTACAAACATTTTTCTACGAGAAAACGAAAAAACTATCTTTACAAGGGGTCAAGGTAGTTTTTATTATACTTGGGGCCTATCGACATAACTTTAGTAAAATAATTGAAAGCTCTCGTTCAGGCCTATTGTACGGTACAGTAGAGAGGAGGGGGAAAAGGGGGGTGGGGGCTCTAAACTTCTGTATATTGTTTTCTTCTCATATTTTATGGCAACAGCACACAATAGATGATGGGAGCGCAGGCTTATCAATAATGCATAAGATAGCAAGAGAAATGACAGCCACTCTGCTGGTAGGTTCTTTCCAGAAGCAAACCATAAATTTGCAGAGCAATAATAATGATTCTTCACAGGGAAATAAAGGCCACCCTCTGCTCCCCATAGTCATAAACCTGACTCACTCTTCCATTGGTTGGAAGAAAAATGCTTCCTCTCCAACCACACAGGAGTCGTACACAGGAGGTACTTCAGCCAGCCAACTTGATATGCAATCATCTCTCTTTACAGAAGAAAAAAAAATACAATTTCAGGTTTTATATTAGCCATTCTCCCATTATGCTTGTGGAGGTGAGGAGAAAAGCTGAACACACTGGCGTTGCAATGAAATACATTCAAACAGGTCAGGGGAAAAAGGAAACGTTTCTCCAAATCCTTTTAGATCGCCCGTAATCAAATCCTATTGCCAAGTGCATGGCCGTCAGATGTACGGGCGCATTATTATTATTATTATTATTATTATTTCTTTCATGTTTCCTGTTCCTGTAGAGCCGGGTCCAAACTATGGACTTGAGGCACCAAAGGGCGGTTGTCACTTGATTGACAGTACTCGTCATAATATGTGGGCTGTTCCGAGTAAGGTGATCTTCTGGACTGCATGGATGTTGATGTTTCCTGGGATACAGTTGGTGAACTTTCCCATTCCCTTCTTCATGAGTCCTAGAGCTCCGATGACCACTGGTGTTGTTTCGGTCTTCATTCCCCACATCCTGTTGGTTTCAATCTCCAGGTCTTTGTACTTGGTCAGCTTCTCTGTGACTTTCACTGAGGCGTTTTTTTCGGATGGTATTGCCATGTCGATGAGCATGCACCTCGTTTCCTTCCTGTCCTTGGTAATGATGCCGGGCTTGTTGGCTTTTATCTCTCTGTCAGTGTGGCTGGGCGTGTCCCACAGGATGGTGACGTCATTGTTTTCAGTGACCGTTTTTGGCTGACGTTCGTACCACTTCTCAGTCGTCTTGATCTTGTAAGTCCTGCAGATCTTCCAGCGCAGGTATGCTGCTGCCTTGTTGTGCCTGTATATGTACTCGGTATTTGCCAGTTCCGGGCAGCTTGAGACCAGGCACGTTGCCAGGTAGGTGGTTTTCGTGTCTAAACCCCCCCCCCCGAAACCCCACGGCCCGTCTGAAATGGCACCAATAATTATTTAGTTGTAGAGCCGAAGGAACGGAGAAGACCGTAGGTTCACACTTTAGCCGTGTAGGCAACTTTCTTTAATCTACGGTAAATCAGAGAGACAACAAAACCACAGCTCGACTGAACGGAGGTGGCAAGAATACCCAGAAAACTGGCTGAACAACCATAACTTAACCCTGCGTTAACCTGCCAGGGCAACCATGACTTAACCCTTAGTTCCTGGGTTGAATTCTGTCCCTAATACGTGTCCACCACATAGTTATCGTTTTGATTATTTGTCACCGCCCCTCTAGCCTACTCATACACTGCATCTATCGTGACTGACAGGCGTTAAACCTGTCAGTTAATTTGTTTCCAAACATGATGTATCTTATTGGTCTGTTTCGTAAAACAAATAAAATCACACGCTTTTGATTGGCTCAGGGGTCTGACGAGTCAGCTAAGCAACCTGCCACTGGTTATGCTAGCTAAATGGTCGATCTATAGTTTGCTTTTCAAAAGCAATGGAGCCGCCGAAAGCTACCTGTAAATCAGGCAAGAGCAGTAAAGTTAATATTCGCAAAATCAGTGATTTTTTTGTTTCAACGTGTCCCGACTCAAAAAAAAAAAGAACATTACAGATGATCTGGTCACTAACGTTACCGATTTTCCGGAGCAAGTGTTGGCAGACCCACTGCCCTCCTCCTCGGAAACGGAGCCAGAGTTAGCAGACCCGCCGTCCTCTACCTCGGAAACGTTTTCACACGACTTTGTGGATTATATTGGTGGGAAAATATCAGACGAACAGAGAAGAGAAATATACTCACTGGACTGGTCGGCCAATATCGGACAAACATTCCCTACAAAACTAGGAGGTAAACTACGTTTCAACGTCATTGGATTGACCAGTTTAGCTGGCTAGTATACTCAACAAGGTCCGACGGTTGTTTTTGTAAGCACTGTGTTGCGTTTGCAGTCGAGCATGTGGGCAAGGGAGGGCACAGAAAAGCTGGCAAGCTAATTAATGTCCACTTCTCAGACTGGAAACATGCTTTAGAGACGTTCAAAGACCATGCACAAAAGGCATATCACAAGGATGCATGTTTGAAAGCGGACAATTTCCAAATGGTTCTCAACAATAAAATGGATGCAATTTCACTGAGGCTAGATTCAGAGAGAAAAAAGCGAGTCCAAGAAAACAGAGAAAAACTCAAAAGCATCATTGCAACGTTGATTTTTTGCGGTCGCCAAGAACTCGCCCTGAGAGGTGATATTGATTCAGGACCAGTGACATTGAATGAGCCAACTCACAATGACGGAAATTTCAGGGCTTTACTCAGGTTTAGGGCTACATCTGGCGACACAGTACTGTTACAACACTTGAGTAAATGTGCAGCAAACGCTAGCTACTGCAGTCCTGATGTACAAAATGAAATAATCAGCATCATTGGAGATGCGAAAACAAACAAACTGGTGCAGAAAGTAAACTCCGCGCAGTGTTTCGCTGTGTTGGCAGAGGACATGAAAGATGTTTCAGGGCGGGAGCAGCTTTCTGTCTGTGTCAGATACGTGAACCAGCATGACAGCCAATATAGCATCAGAGAGGATTTTTTGTCCTTTATTGATATCGAGAAGTTAACCGGGGAGGCAATCGCCAATTCAATCGAAAGTCCGTTGACAAATGCAGGCGTTGATTTACAGTTTTTACGTGGCCACGGATACGACGGCGCATCTGCCATGAGTGGCCGTTTAAATGGTGCCCAAGCTAAAATCAAAGAGAAGAACAAGCAAGCAGTTTATGTGCACGGTGCCAGCCACAGTTTGAATTTGATCCTAAACAAGTGCTGCACTGTACAAATGGTGCGAAATTGCTTTGGAATTGTCTCGGAAATCTGCACTTTGCAGTCTGCATGCAGTCTGCGACACGAGACGGAGCGTCTTTTACCCGACTGCAAGAAAACGTGACTGACGAAGTTGTGTGAAACGAGATGGGTCGAACGCCACGACGCAATATTTACATTCAACGAGCTTTTAGACCCTGTGCGATCCAGCCTGCAGAAAATCAGTGAAACCTTCACAGGAGACACATCTGTCAAAGCCACTCAGCTCTTTAATTCAATTGACAATGCAGAATTCATGCTGTCCATGAATGTGAGTGAGAAGATGCTTGCAAAAACCTACCACCTGTCCACCTTCCTTCAGAAGGAAAATTGTGACTTGGTGAGTTGCGTTTCAGCTGCTGATGCTGTTATTAAGCAGGTAGATGAGATGAGGGCTAACTCTGAGATAGAGTTCAGGCAGATTTTCAAAAAAGACCTCTTCCCAAGCAGCCAAGTATGGGGTTGAATTTCGACCACGAAGAGGCATGGACTGCAATGAGGATCCATTGAAGGCCTGTGAAAATCACTACCGGCAAAAGCTTTTCATAGTCATGCTTGACTTTTATTCATCACAGATGAAGGAACGCTTCAGCAAACACAGAAATGTGATCTCCAACCTCTGCTCCTTACTGCCATCTAAGGTCAGCATGCTGAACGACAGCTCAGCTCAAGCGCTCTCCAACCTGTATCCTGATGAAGTGTCACCGCATCTGGAAGTTGTAAAGTCAGAAATTGACACCTGGCGGGATAAATGGAAAGATGCAACTTATGTTCCACAAAATGCCATTGAGGCATTAAATGCCTGTAACAGTGAGTTGTTTCCAAGCATCTTCAAGCTTCTCCGCGTTTTGACCACGCTTCCTGTCACCAGTGCCCATGTCGAGAGAAGTTTTTCCCGTCTGGGGAGGATCAAGGACAAAATGCGCAGTACAATGACGGAAAGACGGCTTAATGGACTGACATTGCTCTCGGAGCACAGAGACACTGTGGTGACGCCGGAAGAGGTACTGGACATCTTTTGCAGACAAAAAAGACGATTGGACCTGCTTTTATAAGGTAAGACCCACTTTTATTTATTAATGCATTGATGATTATCTATGGGCCATTAATACGTTGACATTTACCGTACGGTTGGGTATTAGGCTATAGTATACAGTGTGGGAATTTTATTTACCGGTAGCTTTCGACAGTGTTGCCCGACCCCCCCCCCCAAATATGTTTCTGGCTACGGGCCTGATGGGAGACGATGACTGAAGTAAACTGGGAGACATTATATCAAGGAAAATGACTGACTGAACTGAACTGAGAGACATGTGACTG